>NW_025999928.1:569770-594937 GCF_001458135.2 Marmota marmota marmota
GGGGGGGGGGGGGGGGGCAGTAAGTGATCTCCAAAAAAGAGTTTTTTAGCAACTCATTAGAAAAAAGCAAATAAGAAAACACTGATCTCTCAGAGCATGGTGGCACATGTTCAATCCCAGCTACTCAGGAGGCTAAGGCAGGAAGATGCTTAACAAGGCCCTATCTCAAAATTTTAAAAAAATTTAAAGGGTTGAGGATTGTAGCTCAGTGGTAGAGCACCCACCTGGTATGTGCAATGCCCTGAGTTCAATCCCTACGCATCCCCAAAAGAGAAAACTTATCTCAGGAACCAACTTTCTTTAGATAAAACAACCTTCGGGGTAAGACACTGTCCAGTCAAAATAAAACATAAGCCAAACAAGAATTTTAAACTTTTAAGCATCCATATTGAAAAAGTAAGGAGAGGGACTGAAGATACACTGATAAGAGTGCTTGCCTAGAATGTGGAATGTTCTGTGTTCAATTCTCAATACCACAAAAAAAAAGGAAAAAGAGGTCAAATTAATATCAATAATTTTAATATTTTGACATTTTATTTTACCCATCTAATGGATGAAGAAATTGTGGTATATATACATAATGGAATACACTCAGTCATAAAGAATGACTTGAGGCCATTTGCCCGGAAGTGGATGGATCTGATGACTATCGTGCTAAGTGAAATAAGCCAATACCAAAAAAATCAAAGGTTGAATGTTTTCACTAATATGTGGACGTTAACCTACAATAAGTGGGGAAGGGATAGAAGTTCAATAGAGTAGACAAAGGGGAAGAAAGAGCAGACAGCAGAATGAATCTGATATAACCCTCCTATGTACATATATAAATATACCACAGTGTACATCCAAAGATTGAGATCCTAATTAGAATTAGATATATCCCATGCTTGTATAAATATATCAGAATAGTTCTACTGTCATGTGTAACTAGAAAGAATAAAAAAATAAAAATTTTAAAAAAGAAATCTAGGGAAAAATACAAATATAAACTGCCAACTACATCTTATTTGACAAATTGCCCAGGTGTTTTTTAACAAAGAATTTTTTTATTTTTTTTTTAGTTGTAGATGACCACAATACCTTTATTTATTTATTTTTATGCATTGCTGAGGATAAACCCCAGTGCCTCACACATACTAGGCAAGCGCTCTACCACTTAGCTAAAACCACAGCTTCTACCCAGGTTTAATGTGATTTCATTCAATCAATTATTAGAACATTTGTGTATATATATAACATATATATACACATATATACATACATATGTATGTGGGTGTGTGTATATATATATGTGTGTGTGTGTGTGTATATATATATATACTGTGTGTTAGAGTCTACATTATATAGAAATATTTATTGAAAGAGATCTTCAATGATAGAAAATAGGATTTTCCTGAAATAAAGTATAGGTTTTCAATATTATCATTTGGTGATCTTTTACTTATCCTCTTGCCCTCCCAGATAAGAATTTTCAAGATCAAATATTTGCCAATTTCTTTGTTTGTTTGTTGCTGGGGACTGAACCCAAGACCTCAGCATGCTAAGCACCTGCTCCATCATTGTATTTTTAAAGGAATCAATGTCAGACATCTTTTTCAATGACAACTTTTTTCTCCAGTGCTGAAGATTAACCCCAGGAAGAGCCACACACATTGTTAGGCTAGCACACTACCACTGTGCTACACCCTCAGCTCCCTCAATGACAAACTTTAATCTATAACAAGCATGGTAAATCTACTCAACATTTTTAAGAAAAATTTAAATTACAAAATGGTAGATCTTTTCTTGTGCTCCAAGTAGAACTGTACAGATAGATCAACTGAAAACTAATTTTCTTATTTCTTGCACTTTTCCTGTATGTGCTTCCCTTAACAAAGCCCACAGTTTAATTTTTCTTCAGGTTCTTGGTACAGTGGTAAGCTTCAATTTTTATCATGTTTTCTGCTTCAACAGAAACAAATGATTAAAACTATTAACTGACATCAGAAAAAGTTACTTCAAAAAGGCTTTAATTTTACTGAAAATTCACTTGTTATACCTGTAGAATTTATAATTAAGTTCCACAGAATTTAGGATTTTAATTTCACCATCACAAAAAGCAAAAAATGTCCTCACAGATATTCACCTAAATAAATTTTTTATTTACAAAATATTGACTATTTCTAATATTTTGCAGTAAAATTCCAAAAGCAATCAGGATGGTGGAGGCCTAAAATGGAAACTCTAGAAAGACTCAAATGCTTCAAAATTTAATATTTAACACCCACTAAAATAGCTAAATCAAAAGACTGATTATATCAAATGTTAGCTGGGATCTGAACCAACAGTAATACCTACATATCACTGATAGGATTGTAAAATAGTACAAAAGCCTTTAAAAAAAAAAAAAAAAAAAGTCATTTCTTATAAAACTAAACAGGCCTGCCCTATCACCTAGTCATTCCACTTCTACACATTTAACCAAAAGAACTCATACAAGATTGTTAATAGTAACTAAACAGAAATAACTGGAAACAGGTGGCCCTAAACAGTAGATAAATCATGATACGTTCATATAGTGGAAGACTATAGAGATAAAAGTACTAATATACACAAGAATGAATCTTAAAAATATGCTGAGTGAAAAAGAGCCTTACTCGAGTACATACTATGCGTAAATACTGCTTATGTGAAGTTCTAGAACTGGCAAATCAAATCTCTGGTGAAAATGAAATAAAAAATGTGACTGATGAAAGGGAAAGTTTGACTGAACTGATTGGAAAAAGGCAAGAGAAAAAACCTTTCTAGTCAATTATTAATTCTACATTTTGTTGAGGACTTGAGTGACCCAGCTGTAAACATTTGTGAAAAACTTATGTAATGGCAACCACATGCATCCCATTGCATGTCAAATTTACCTTAAAAAAAAAAAAAAAAACTGTATAAGTTGAAATGAATAACACACACAATGTTGGAGTGCCTGTTGAGGTTGCTGCTGATAATTTGCAACTTATTTCTAAATGTATTCAAAAACATAAAATGGAATTTAATAAATTATGTTATAAAACAAACAGGAAATGTTAATTGACAGTGAGAGACACACTGATATTAGCTGTATAATCTTTCAACTTTTCTGTATATTGAAAAATATAAAAATATTAAGGAAAATTTTTGAGAGAGAGTTAGGAAACAAAGAATGATGACTCAGTTGATGACAAAAGTTTCTCTCAATTGATGCTACACACCCTCCTGCTTCACAAAACACACCTTTAGAGTTAGATAAACCCTGGAGAAAACTTAAAAGTGCATTTCAATAATTGTTAACTGCTTCCCCAAATTAACTATTCACATTATTTGATACTGTCAGGGATCTATTCAATAATTATTAAAAATACTCCAGGAAACAATAAACTAGAAACAACGTGTTGAATTCCACCAAGATTTTTAATTAACTTCAAAATTTGTATTCCTGAACAAAGTTCAAGCAGAAAATTATTTGGTAAGATTCCCCATGAACTCCAGTTTTGTTTTCTTTTACTGGGTTGCACCCCCAGTATCCAAATAACGTCGCTATCGTCCCTCTAAGATCAAAAAACCTACCCAATGACTGCCATCTAAGTGATGACAGATATACTAAAAATGAAATAGCAAGTCATCATGAATGAAAAGTCGTTCACTTTTTCTCCTTAAGCCTAGTACTTTTTTTTTAAGATGCGGCTGGAAAACGTCATGGCTTTCTCACAAAAGGTGGGAAGATGAGAAAGATTTCAGCATTCAAAACGCAGAATAAACGTACACGTGCACCTCACCCTAAAACCTGCCTTAACCCGCCAACAGGTAAAACAATGAGCAGACCCCCGCCCCTTTTTTATTGATGAAACAAAACCGCAGCTAGGGTAAAGTGGACCCTCACCCCCGCCCAGCCTCCACCCCGCCCGAAGCCAGGCGGTGGGTCCCTTTCCTTTGTGAGGAGCTGGAGAGGAGGTGGCTGAGGGCGGGGAGCTGGGGGAGGAGGTTGGGGGGTCGGTGGACGCCAGAGGAAGAAGACCCAGAGCCAAGCGGCGGCGACGGCGGCGCGTCCCACAAGCAGGCCGCACAGCCCCGCCACAAACCTCTGCGGAGTCCANCCCCGGCCCGAGCCCCAGGCGGCCTCACCTGCTGGACCGAGCTGTTCTCGGGCACAGCGAACTCCTCCTTCTCTTTCGGGGTCTTTACGGTGACTTTCATGATCTTGGGCTCCGTAGAGGCAGCGGCCGCGGGGGCGCCGGCACCCTCAGCCGCGGCAGCGCTGTACTGGGAGCCCGGAGGACCGCCGCTTTCACCACTCTCGGCCATGGCGGCGTCGGTGACTCAGGCGAGCAGGAGGGAGCGGGAGAGCAAGGGGGAGCCAGGAGACGCCAGAGCCGACTGGCCCGGGCAGCGGAGAACGCAGGGCACGCCGCCTAGGTGGCAACGGCGCCGGGCCGCCAAGGGGCCGCGGAGCTCGGTGTGGGCTCCAGGTGCAGGCCCGGATTCGGCGCTCGGTAGCAGCGCAGTGTTCAGACGCCGCTGGTTCGCAGCGACATCCGCAGCCGCAGCCGCTTCCTCCCCCCGCCCCTCCCCCCACGTCCCTCCGCCGGCGCCGCGCGGGGCACGCCGGGTAACGCAGATGGCCGCGTCGCCGAGTCATCCTCGCCTGGCGCCGCTTCGAGCTCCAGTTGCGTCCCTTTTCCTCCCTCGTCCCAGTGTGCAAAGTGTAGGCGCGGCCAGCTTGGAGAACTAAAAGCAAACTGGGGCAGGACAGATCAGTTCATTTTTTCTTTTTCACTCCTGTCACCAAAAAACAAAATGCGTCTTCTAAGAGGCACTGTGCGGCGCACCGGGATGACATCACGGCCAGCGAAATTACTAGAAAGGAACTTGGACCACTGGGCGCTGCGAGCGCGGATGCGCCTGCGCGCTCATGGTCCAGGTTGTCTCCTCTCCCCACCTCCTCACCTCATACCCCGACTAGGCTCTGCTCAGTCGCCCTTCCCGCGTGCTAGTCTTGCCTGCTTGCCGGGCGTACAGCACCAAGGAGAGTGTGATGATGAAATAGCAGCGAGGAATTTTTGTTGTTAATATGGTTGGTATTTGCCTAGTTGGAGGCTTTAAAATGTTTTGTTCTAACTGCTCTGTGCGTGGAACCTGGAGGATAAGTCAGTGAAGGAGAAAGGACTAATTATAAAGGAAAATGGAGTGAACGCCTATGAACCAATCATTGCTTCATGGCCCTAGCGTTCAGTTCTCAGGTCAAACCGGTTTGGTCAGAAGATCAAGGCAACTCCTATTGACAGTCTCAGCTGACAGTCATGTGTGAACATCTCCAAATCTCAGATCACTGTATCCAAGAAGCGGGGTGCCCAAAGAGTGCTCACCCAACTGGAACAATTTAGTACAGCTGAAGTGTTCCTTTTGTATTCTATCAAATTAAAGGTACTGCATCATTTCAGATTTTAGGTGATATCAAAGATGGTTGTTCAAAAATTATCTTCAGTGTATATAGGAAGTTACTTCTGAGTCGTACATTTGAAAGGATGCCATCATTTGGGGGAAAAAAATAAGTGTGTGTGTGTGTGTGTGTATGCGTGTATGTACACACATGCATACATATTAACCATTTCTGAGTGTTTTGTTAGCGTATTTTGTGGTTCTGGGGATTGAACCCAGGACCTCGGGCATGCGAGGCAGGCAGGCAGGCAAGCAGGCAAGCGTGCAAGCACTCTATCACTAAACCACACCCTCCAACCCCATTGTTTGTTAAAGATAGAGAACACAGTATATTATTGTAATCAGTATTGCACAAATGTAAATCCTGACCCAAATATGCAAGGATATTCAGCCCTGTTGTAGAATTAAATACTGTCCCATAAACACTACCTTTTAGCAGAACCCTTTGGAATCTGGGTCAGAGAGAAGTTCTGACGTATAAATTGCAATAAAGACATACTTTGACATCACCAAAATTTTGTGCCAGCATTGTTCAATAATATGAAGAGTTAACCCAAGGTCCTTTGCTGAACGGTTATGTCTAAATGTAAGGTAATCATTACTTCTCGGGGTAGAAAGTACCACCATATAACCAATCATTTGGAATTTGTTTTATATATTTAAATAAAATCTCTTCCCAACTTCATTAGGTCAATATTTGTGACTTCCTGTCCTGCTGTTTTCTGTCTGCAAGCTTTGCCTGGACTGCCTCTCCTGCCTGGAGTGACTTCTTCCTTGCCTTCACCTGCCTAATCCCAATATCACATTCCCCAGAAAGATTTCACTGGCTACAGACCCAATGTCTGTCTGCACTCCTGTAAATACACTGTATATATCTCTAACCCTACACTTATAGAATTACATTGTAACTAAGTGTCTACATTAACCTCTAAAAATTTCTCATGTATATTATATAACTTAAGTAATGTATCTGTAAGAAGATACAGCATAGTTAATCATTTTGGTGGTACTTTTCATAAACATAACCTATAAGGGACCTTTGGAGGTGGGGGGATCATGGACTAGATCAGGGATTTGTAAACTTTTGGGAGGGCTAAGTAGTAAATACTTTAGGCAGACCATAGACTATAAAATTATGCCCTGGTATCACAAAACAACCACAGACAATCCATAACTAAATAAGCAAAGCTGTATTTACTGAAGATTTTACTTTAAAAAAAAAATCAACCATAGAATCTGATGTGGGCCACAGGGATAGTTTGCCAATCGCTGATCTTGATGTTTGTTTTTTCCCTGAATGATTTTTGTTTATTAAATGGCTGGTATGGAGAAAATCAGAAGATTTTTCACCTACTCTTTAACCATTAATGGACTACTGAAGTGAAGATACAACAAAACTCACTCTCTGACATAAAAAAAAAAAATCGTTAAATGTGGGAGGAGAGAGGTGGGTGAAGATAGCCAGTGATGTGCTGTTAAATGTTTAATAATCAGCTCTCCAAAAAACAAGAAATTTGCCAATTTATGTGATGTAAATACTTGCAAATGATCAATTTGAGCTACCAAGTTGAGGTTACCTAGTCCTCAAAACACCTGAAGTTTTACCAGTCAGCTCTCATAAGCCAGTAAGAGCCATCTGCAAATATACAGGTCGAGAAAATCTATTGTTAAAACTTAACTACATTATTATTTGCATGACAAAAGAATCTTTCCTCGACAGAATGATTTAATCAATAAGAATTAACATTGAGTATCCTTTGACAAATTTTAATCCTGTGTCCAGGAATTATAACTTCAATACAATTAATATATGTGTCAAATAAGTAATATAAGTAACATGAATTCCTCATGTTGCTCCTACATTCAAAATCCATCATGAGCTCCCTACTACCTGGAAAATAAAGCCCAAGCTTCTTATTGTGAACTCATAGTCTCCTTCTACTAACTCCTAAGCCATCTTTCAAGCTCACTCTCTTTAGATACACTACATTCCAAAGATGTTTATTGCCATCTCTAGAAACACTTTTATGTTATACTTTTCTTACCTTTTCATATTATACCCCTCATCTAGCACAGGTTATTGTTATCTCTTCTTTAAGACTTTCCTTGAGTGCCCATGTCTATAGAATCTTTTTTTTCCTCTGAATTCCCACTATAATTGTTTGCACAATTCACTTGTAGCATAACTTCTCTTATCTTAGACCATTTTTCTTGTGACCACACAGGTCTAGTTCATACTCTTGTTAACTCCAGCAATAACCAACAGATTCCTCTGCCTGTCTAACGTCTTCATCCTCAAATTTATTTTCTAGTACTGCCATATGTTATCCTTCTAGAACTGAGCTTTGATTCATGACACTCAAAACTTTTCAGTCACTTTCACCAAAGTTTTACACAATGTCTAAACACTGCAAATTGTTCCTGGGCCCTCTGACCAGAAGATTTTGTCCCTGAACCATATCCTCAACCAAACCAAACCAGTGAACTTAATTCTCCAAGCATGCCTCAAGCCTTCAACACATTCACAGCAAGTAGAAATTCTTCCTCTTCATTTTAGAACCATTAATTTACCCTCCTTCAAGACTCAATTAAAATTGAGTCTTAACAATTTTTAATAATTTTTCCCCAGTAACTTCTTTTTTATCAAATACTCTCTAAATCTTTTGTATTCCCATATAGCTTTATTACCTTCTTGATGTCATTTAGTAGATTCTATCTTGTATTATACTTACTTGTGTGCATATTTCCTCTGTTAAACAAGGTCCTCGAAAAAAAAGGATCAAGCTTAATCTCATTAGTGCTTAATCTAAATTCTAGGCATGAGTGTAGTTACAGTTGAACTGAATTATTGGACTATCATTTTTTTCCACTAGAATGGCAACTCATTTAGAGCAGTAGATCATATTTTATACCCCTTTCTTTTTCTCAACGATTATATTATAGCGAGATACATACATACTTACATAGATGAATACATACATACATACTTACTTTAAACTTACTTTATAGTGAAAGTTCAGAGGAAAGAAGCATTATTCACTCCTTGCTTGGGCAGGAAAAGGTGGGAAAGTCAAAGAAGGTTTTGAAGGAAATTATTTGAGCCAGGCCTTAAGAAATGAATGCAGTTTTATTAACCAAGTCGAGAAGGGTAAAGGTTATGAGAATGACACAGTGTTGGAAAATAAAGGCTCTCCTAGGGCACTAATCTCAAAGTTGTCCCACAGTCTAGGAACTGTTCACAAATATCTCAAAAGTTACTTTCAAAGTCAAAGGGAAGCCTGGCGTGATGGCACATACCTGTAATCCCAGTGGCTCAGGAGGCTGAGACAGGAGGATCTTGAGTTCAAAGCCAACTTCAGCAATGTGGAGGCACTAAGCAACTCAGTGAGACCCTATCTCTAAATAAAATACAAAATAGTGTTGGGGATGTGGCTCAGTGGTTGAGTGCCCCTGAGTTCAATCCCCAGGACCGAAAAAAAAAAAAAAAAAATGTCAAAGAGAAGGCCCTCACAGAATTCAATAAGATCCTGGTGCACTACTTTTGGACTTTCCAGTCTCTAGAATCATGGACTAAATAAATGGTTTTTTTTTTCCTTTATAAATTACTCAGTTCAGATATTCTGTTTTAGCAAAATAAAACAGACTAAGTCTATTCTCCTTTGACTTCTCTTATAATGAGGATACTACTGAAACCCTGAAACACAATCCCTAAGGCAACCATTGAATATCTTGCAGAAGTGGTAAGACTGGTCCTTCTGGAAATATATAAAAATGTGTACAACTATTTGATAAATAGACACAGGCTTAGTCTTATTTTTTGTAAAACTCCAAGACTTATGATTTCTTTTTAGTTGACAAATATATCCCAAATGGTTGTATTTGGAATATGTTTCCTAACCTTAGGAAGTTATCTACATGAAGAGGCTGTCATTATATTGTGTAAACTAAGCAAATGGACCATGCGGAAAATTAGGTGCTGAAGGCAGAGAGAAATAGTTCACAAATTTTCATAATCTATGGTATAAAGCAAATTACCTAGGAATTCCAAAGGATAATAATGCTTCTGGAAAAAAATAATGTTTATAGATATTGGATAGTTTTGTAACATTCAAGAAAGCAACCTGTTGAGGAATTTTACATGGGAAACTGAGAGATGTTTTTCAAAAAGCATTTTATTCCCACCAACCAATTTTATCAAATAATTCTTTTGACCTTTGTTCCCAAATGAGTTGAAAAGAGAAGGCAGAACAATACTGTGGCTTCTCTTAGTTGTTCTATAATCTACCAAGAATTAGGAAGGATCTGAGGTTTTTGCCTACTTACAGATTAATGGTTTCATGAAAGCTAGTAGAAGACACCAGACTCCTAAGAAACAAAGGACTTTGTTACTCACAGCAATATCAGTAGCCAATGTAGCATCTTCTTGTGCCAGTTCCCATGTCCTAATTTCCACGGGGTGATGGAAAGAGGGGTAGGTGACACTTGCACCTTCAGTGGGTTGCATCATAAAGGAGAAAACTCAAGCATGTTGAACTCAAATTTTTAATAAGTAAAATACCTTCCCTTTGCTCCTTTCAAGGGCTTATGCTTGCTAGGCAAACACTCTACCACTGAGCTATCCCCCATGCCCTTCCCTTTGCTCTGTAAGGATACACTATATCTTCTGTTCAGTATACAAATATCCTTCAAAAAATAATCTACAACAAAGGCATTATACTAAATATCTTGCCTTTATTGCTGCTCTAGGAAATTAGCACAAATTTAGTGGCTTAAAATAGCATAGCACAGTTTTATTATCTTGTGATTCTGAAAGTCAGAAGTCCAAAATGAGTCATAAAGGACTAAAATCAAAGGATGTTCCTTCTGGAAAGTCAAAGGGCAACTCTATCCCTTGCTTTTTCCATCTTTTAGAGACTGCCTAAATTCCTTGGCTTGTGACCACATCACTCCAACCCTTACCTCCACTTTCACATTTTCTCTGACCCTTTACCTCACTCTTTTCTTCATAAAGAATTTTTGTGATGGACTGGAGTTGTAGCTCAGTGATAGAGCTTGCCTAGCATGTGTGAGGCACTGTGTTCAATCCTCGGCACCACATATATAAATAAAGGTCCATTGACAACTAAAAAATATATATATTAAAAAAAGAATTTTTGTGATGATAGTGGTCTACCCTGATAATACAAGATAATCTCTCCATCTCAAGATTCTTTTTTTCTCTTTTTCTTTTTGTAATTATAAATGGACAGAATGCCTTTATCTTATTTGTTTATTTTTATGTGGTGCTAAGGATCGAACCCAATGCTTCACACATGCTAGGCAAGCACTCTGCCACTAAGCTACAGCCCCAGCCCCATATCTCAAGATTCTTAATCACATCTGCAGAGTCCCTTTTGCATGTAACATACATATTCAAAGATTCTGTGGATTACAGAATGTGAACATCTTTGGGGAGCTTTTTTTCTGCCTACCACAGTTGATGCCTGTATTCATAAGGTGCAGAATCATGAGAAATCCATAAAGTATTGTCTTCCAGGGCCTGGGGATGTTGCTCAAGTGGTAGTGTGCTCGCCTAGCATGCGTGAGGCACTGGGTTTGATTCTCAGCACCACATAAAAATAAAATAAAGATTCTGTCCACCTAAAACTAAAAAATAAATATTTTTTTAAAAAAGAAATTTCTTCCAGTAATATTCACCCCCTTTGTTTCTAAACTCTCTTGATTTCTGGAAAATTTTCCCATGAGGATGGCATGCTGCTGGTTACTCTGACAACCAGAAGCTGGAACCAAATCCATTCAGTTTGTTTCATACAGCATTAATAAGGTTACTGTCCACAAAACTCCATTAGCAGGATAAGGCCAAACTACATTATTAATCACCATGCTTCCCAGGGTTCCAGATCCAATCAACTAAACAAATCCCATAAACCACCAGGGTTTACTTTGGCTGCTTCACAGATATTGTTTCTGTATTGACTTTTCCACTTGATTCAAAACATTAATCCAAATATAGCAGTATGGATTAGTATCTGCACCCAATTTGTCATGGCCTGTAAAGAGAAAATCTAGGGCAATTATATCAATCCTGACAACTCTAAAAAGTGAGTTGACTTTGATTTGAATTCCCTTCAGGGCCAACATGATGTCACTGATCATTTTGGTTAAAGTAGGGACAAGTTTTATTCTACCTCTTCAAATTGGATGGTTCACATTGTAGGAATAATTGGCATAAGATGCACACAAATAGCAAGTCAGTTATCCCTCTGAGGCAAATAATTCAGAGTTGCCTCACTTTGCAGAGTTCTCTCAGTTGTCAACGGGCTATATGATCTATTGATGGTGTTTCTTTAAATACTGAAACTCTCTTATGACTACAAGAGTTGGGCCAATCCCTATTGTTTTCAATGGGCCTCTTATTAAGGTTAAGGAGAATGGCAGTCTACTTTCATCATAGCTCTATGACAGGATATGGAAGACCAGAAATTAAATTTGAGAGTATTCTACTTCATGAGGAAAGACACAGAGATATCTCTGGAAGACAAGATTGTTAATGCTTCTCTCTTTCCTGTGTTTTCCATGGTCTAAGATGTTCCTTTATCTAGTGCAGGGTTATTTCATCTATCTCCACCACCAACAAAAAATTAACTGTCTTCCCATTCCAGTAGCTTCAACTTCCCTTTTTCCTCTCCTTTCCCTTAATTTTCTTCTATGTACATACAGACTTTTGTCCAGAAAACTAAGGTACAAAACATATGAGAATATTTTTCTAATACTTTTGGAGATCCATGCCACTCAGAGGGTGTACCAACCAAGCTTACCTACCAGCGGCGGTCAACATTGGGAGTTCTTCCTGCCCAGAAGAGTATAAGCCACCTTAAAACTTAAAATCTCAAATAACTAGTGAATAACAAAACAGAAATACTCAGAAATATATTTACAAAATATGAAGCCCCTGATAGATCTAGTCCATATGGATTCTGGAACTAGACAAAAAAAAAATGGCTCCAGTGGTTTATTTAAGGGGGTACATCAAAGGCAGGGATAAGGTTTCAAGGGCAGAGTCTAACTATGTGATGTCTTGGAATCAGCAGGTTGATTAACATCTTGGCAGGTCACACCCAGCTCAGGTACTGTGTGGGATTTTTGGTAGAGCTCGAGGGGGAAGTTCACTTGTATCAGGTGGTTAATCCCTGTGGGGGGGGAGAGGTGCCACGGGAAATTCCCAATGCCAGATTTATCCCTTCACAAGGCTATTATGCACAACAGTCCACACGCAGCCCACGGATAGCTCGTGACACTAACCTGCAATTGCCATAAGGGAAAAGAAAGAAGCATAATGCCCAGGAATTTCAAAGTAGGCTTATAAGTTCCCACCCCACATCTTTTATCCTTATCATTACCTAGGAGTTATCCAAGAGATGATCCCTTTCTAGAGATGGCCACTTTCGTTGACCGAAATACCTAGTACTAAAGTATGTGGGCTAGGAAGAGGTGAGGGAGGTAGCATGAGAGAGCTTTTTAAGTTGATTTTTTGAGATAACTTCCAGTGCTCAACAATACCAGATGCCCTTGGATAGGAGGGAGCATGGAAGCTTCATTAAATACCTTATTAGTCCATTGTTGAGTGAGTTTTGCAATAAAAGGTACACTATTGTCAGATTGCAAATGACTCAGAAAGTTAAAAAAAAAACAGATTAGTTTCAAAGGCCACAAGGGTGTGGCTAGATTAGCTGATTGAACTGGACCAGTAATATCATAAGCTTAAAAATTGTCAACAACTGAAGGTACAACTAATATCCCTGAGAGGAGGTCAGATGTCTAATGTTATATCAAGAGCACAGTGTCATTCACTGGAATGTGTCAACTTTCATCAGGAGTCATAAGTTTAGCATGCAAGTGTCTGCCTTTACACCAGTTACCTAGATTACTCTGTGCCTAGTCTATGATGATGGATACGTATGGCGTCTAGTCCAGTGATACATACAGGCAGTAAGGTGTCCATCAGGTCAGTGCAGACTTTATCAATAGCTTGACACCAATCAGTCTCATCAGAAGAATGGGCTCTTACCCATCAGAGGAATGAACATCTACATGAGAGACTTGGGTGGTTGGTACGGCTATCATAAGTTGTTTTCCCAATTCATATACCCAAAAGGAGTATTTTCTTTTTAATATTTATTTTTTAGTTGTAGTTGGACACAATATCTTTATTTATTTTTATGGGGTGCTCAGGATTGAACCCAGGGCCTAGCGTGTGCTAGGCAAGCACTCTACAGCTGAGCCCCAGGCCCAGCCCAGGAGTATTTTCAATCTGTCAGTTTTCCAAGTGTAGACCTCCATATGTAGGCTTATAAGCCCCTATCATACTCCTTTGTCTTTATCATTATCTTGGAGTTTGTCAAGAGGATATGATCCTTTTAAGGGGAAAGTCACACTCAGTGACCAATGTACCTAGCACCAAAGTGTGTGCAGAGGAAGTTAGGAAGGTAGGCCACTGGCAACAGCCCAAAAGTCAGAACAAATATAATAAGGTTCATCAAGAGGACTTGCTCAGAAAAAATCAGACTACTGAATATTTTGGGTTCTATATAGTGTACACTGAGATTAAATAGCCATAACAGCTCAGAGAACTTCTATCAGGTTCCAGCTTAGCCAGACTGTCAGTGAATGAGGCCCAGGGATTTAGGGAAATTGTGGATTGAGGATCCCATTGAGCCAGCAACTTTGCACCAGGGAGAAAAGCTAGTAGGAGGCCCCTAGAAGGATAAATGCCACTTTTTAGTGTAAAGCTGAGATGCCTCTAGGTCAGAATAGTGGCATTCTCAAACATACCATTTCCATTTGACATGTAAAATTATTGAGCCCTTCTCACCTTATTAGTCATTCAGTCCATGTTGATATACCCCAAAATGGGAATATCAGGTGGAGAATCAGCATCTTCTATCAGTCAAATACTGAGTTTCTACAGGAGCCCAATAACAAATTAATAGCTGCTTTTCAAAGTGTGTGTGTGTATGGTAGCTGTGGTAACCTCCAGGGGCACCTCCAAATGGAGGCTGCCTTGCCTTATCAGAGATTTCAATCAGCAAAATCATTAGTCATGTAAATTTATAGCTCGGTGGTGGTGTCATTAGAATTGTGGAGGCTCACAGACATTAGACCTTCTATATGCAGCATTTTCCCAGTCAGGAGAATCTCTTCTAATACTTACAGAATGGGGGAACACAAGCATGTAACAAACACCAATTTCTACTCTACAGATATAAAACCAATAATATCCTGAAGTGGCCCAGATGGGGGGCTCCCCCTGAGGTCATAATAGCACTCTTTCCCCAGATGAACTCTGCCCAAAGCCATTACTTGAAGCAGGTGCCTATGGTTCCCATGGGGGAAATAGTGACTTGGGTACCTATACCCAACAGAGCCACAGAAGTTTGATTTCCTCTTCTCCTCCAAGTTCCCCTGCATACCTGACAAAGATAGCATTTGGCATCCCTTGATGACAGGGATACATTGTTCCCTCCCCCAGTCATCTATCTATTCCTTTAATCAGTTTGAGGTAGAGGGAGAGACAGGGATTAAGGGATACAGGATAGAATGAAGTAAGCAAAGTGCATTTGCTGAGTTTTAAACTGTGCTGTCAGTAACTGCAGCCCAATCCAATAAATGTCCAATGTTTTCAGTCGGCACAACACCCTATATAAGGTAGCAAAATCTTTATTTGCCTACACTATATCAGCTTTAGGAACTGACATCCACAGCCACATTTTGCAACTGTGTTTGGGTTTTGTGACCTTTGGCTGACTTGAGGTTGGCTCACGTGATGGTGTTCTTTTTGAGGAATCCACCTGAATCTGGAATATTTGCTGCTTTGTTATTAAAATATTCTTACACTCAACATTAATAGTAGGGGAAGTATTCTGAGATGGCAGGGCTGATTGCAAGAATTTTTAGATTTCTTTAGGTTTCTTTCTCATTCATGGAGTAACCTCATTAGCATCATAAACCCAACCTAGACTAAGAGCCTTAATGCTAATCTAAATGCTTCCTTGGGTTTCCCAGGGAATAAGTCTATCTCAGGAAAATCTTACATTAGTCAAAGCTCTTAATAGCAGTTCAGACAAACTGGAAAACAAAAACAAGATATTTTACTATGGTCCCCAAATGGATCTAAGATTAGTAAAATAGACAAAGAAAGGGCTGAGCTGTACTGCAGCCTAGCTGTTGCAATTATTAACAAGCTTTGTACACCCTTCCTCTCTTCTCCCAAGCAAACAAGCCAGTTATAAAAATTTGCCTAGTTTTTGCCCATGACTGTTTCAAATTTTCTTTTCATATTCAATGTAGATGCATGTTTTTTTTTGAGGCAAAAACTCAGTCCTCATTTACAATGAAGTGAACCTAAAACTGACAAGTTGACAAAGAAGTTCTCCTACCAAGAGGATAGTCAACAATGAGGACACATTTGTATAACTGTCATTGTACCTATTTCCCAACATTAGTTGTCTAGCAATCAGCTTTTCATTGAACAGGCAATATAATGGAGAATTGTATATAGCCTCATTGATCATACAGGTTAATCATTAGGCTCCTATAGATTTCCCAATGATTGCCATAGATTTCCCCAAAATACTATTAACCAGGTCACAAGACCCTTATCTTTCCTTTGCCAAAAATCCTATCTCTTCCAGGATACCATCTCTGACACCCAAACTGTCAAGAACTGTAAAGGATCTGAGATTTTATCCTCTTATAAGCTAACATGTTACTCTGCCATAGAGTTGTGGATGTGGACAGAAGACAAGACTACTAAGTCAGAGACAAAGGGCTTTATTACTTACTGCGATAGTATGCCGCAGTCTGGCTGGGCACAATTCAGGAGCCACTTGTCAAAAGAAACGAACTTTATTTTTAGAACCACACACACCAAACAAAACAGCTCCTCAGGAAAAACCTTCAGAGCCCAACTGCCACCACCAGCTTCCCCCAAGCCTCTCAACCTCTCCCACTCCTCCTGCTCTTGAGGCCGATTGGCTGGGTCATGTGGGCGGAGCCAAAAAAAGTCCCCCAATGAGCAGCTCTGTAGTCTGAAAGGGCGGGGAAACAGCCCAATGAGCATCACTGCAGAGGAGCCAATCAGCTAGAAGTTGCTGGGGCTGCTGTGAGCCAATCATCAGCTGGCAGTCTGAAAGGGCGGGGAAACAGCTCAATGAGCATCACTGCAGAGGAGCCAATCAGCTAGAAGTTGCTGGGGCCACTGTGAGCCAATCATCAGCTGGCAGTCTGAAAGTTTGCTGGGGCCCCTTCGGCTGTGGCTCTCAACATCATAGTAGGCTGAGTATCAGCATTTTTGTGTGCCAGTTCCTCAAGGCCCATTTACCAGAAGACAGCTCAAGAAAGATCAGGTATAATCTGGACAAGTACAGGCTTGAGTTACAAAAAAGGAACTGTGATCTCAGGGAACCCAATTCTTTTATAATAGGTAACAAACCTGCCTGCCCTAAAATACACTGTTTTAGGACTATTTTAAACTTTGCCTGGCATGCAATCTCAGTTGCAACATACTTAGATTCATATGTAAATTAATCTGTGATAATCTGTTTATTACTGTTGCAATTAAACTTCAATTATGATAGAGCACTGTGTGTGTGTGTGTGTGTGTGTGTACATGTATGCATGCTGGGGATTGAAACCAGGACACTATACATGCTAGGCACACATTCTACCACTGAGCTACAGTCCCAGTACCTGTATATGGAAATTTGAATTTCATATACTTTTTATGTGTCATTAAATAGTCTTCTTTTGATTCTTTTTTCAACCATTAAAAAATGTAAAAACCATTGTTAACTTGCAAACTGTAGAAAAATAGGCAATAGGTCAGATTTTGTCCATGGTGCTCTAACATTAGCTCAAAAATTAGCTAATACTGTTTAGAGATGGCAATGTTTTTAAAATCTTTTTATTCATTCTTAATTATTTATTTAATTATTTATTCTTTCATTATTTACTTGTACCTGTTCCCTAAGTTGAGAGAATTTATAGTTATAGGAAAAAGAAAACCACTTAAGTTCTAAAGTTTATGAAAATGCTAATTATAGGACCTTCCTAATAGACTGCAGCTAAGTTTAGAAGAAAATTCTCAATTGTTTTCAAGACAAACTCCTAGTTTTCTTAGAAGATTAAATACACTGTTTTAATTGGGTAGATAACCAAACATCCTATTTTAATCCAGGATAATCCCTGAAGAGTCTGACTATATTTGTTATAGTTAAAGCTTCGTCCCAGGGTGTCACAAACTGACTTCCAGACCACTCACATATAATCGAATCAAGCCTTTATTGAAGCACACCGGTGGTGGATGACCAGAACATAAAGCTGTTCCCCTGATCAGTCCCAAACAATTGAAAGGGCGCTCCTTATAAGCCTGAAAACCACAAAAGGGATGTTCTTGGGTCTAGCCAATGCAAGCAAGCCAGGTTACAGAAGCGGGGGAATGCAGTCAAGCTGAGGAAAGCCTAACCAATGACAGCCCAGTCACCCCAGTTATAGAAACAGAGCCCTGTTACCCTAGTTACAGAAACAATACCCCATTAGGTAGTTCTAGGTTCTTACAGATTTCTATAGCAAAAGGAAAAGAACATCTTGCCCCAGTCATGACCCTTCTACTTGGCATGGTTGTTTTACAGGATGAAGTCATAAAACAAAATGGAGTAACATTTGCTTCTACTACCACATATTAACATACATGTAGGCAGATGGTGTCATAGCTTGAGTGGTATAAGGAAGGAGTTTATATGTGGAATTGGTAATCTAAACATGGAAATCAAACTCAATAGATTTTAGAAGCTAAGAAAGGATTTCTTACACAAAAGCACATATTATAAAGAAAATACTGACACAGTTACATTAAAATTAAAAACTTCTCATACTTCAAAAATTCTACAAGCATAATGAAAAGACAAGCCATATACTGAAAAATAAATGTGACATACAACCAACAAAGAATTAGTATCCAGAATATACCAAGAATTCCTACATGTAAGTTTTAAAAATACCTAAAAGAAAAAAATGGTCATTTTGTTCAAATGGGACCCCTTAAGAAATGTTCAATCTTATTAGTTGATATGGAAAAACAAATTTTAAACAAGATACTATTTCACACTCATTAATATAAGTGAAGTTACCACAAAGAGATGTTCAGAGATGAGTCATAGTGCTGTTGGCTATGAGTTCAATGTTAATAAACAGACATTTACTAATCAGATGTTCTTAAACAGAAAAACATTAAAAAAGGTTATGTGTTGATTGGTTGATTAAAATTTTGTTACCAGAGGTTGCAGGCACCTAACCCTATGTATCGTCTATGAGCAATGGTTCAGTATCCACTAATTCAGTATTTTCAGAGACCTTATAGAGTATGCATAGTATAGTATATATAGAAAAATATAACTTCTATGAATAACACAATTCAACTTTAAGTATATTAAGGATAATGGTAACTGAGTTTCTCCCAAAGAAGTAAATTACAAATAGAGTTAGGAAGAAAACTAGAATGTACTTTATAATGTATTGAAATCTCACCGCTTCAATATAGATAGATATAAGTATAGGTGGAAATGTGTGTTTGTGTGTATGTGGATATACCTAATTCTATGCACTGCAAGTCCTAAGAGCAGCAGTATCATAATACCAATAAGTATACCAAGCAAGTAGAACTTGGCTTTTAAATAGCTCTCATAAAAGGAACCAGGGCTACTTGGAGAAGGCCCAATTCTTAGGGCTGCAATAGAAAAAGTATATCTTTTTGTGATAGAAAGCCAAGAAGTCTTAAAAGAATGATGGGTCATGTCAAAAGGACACCAAAGTCAATTTGAGAAGTTCCCAATAACCAAACTTGGGACAAAAACCAATAAATTATAAATCACTGAATAAGATGGTTGAAATGATGGATCCATAAAGATATAAATGAATTAATAAATTGAAATTTTGGTTTAAAAAGTATATTTATATAGTTTTAAATCATCTCCCATAAAAATTATTCATCACAAAGGGGAAAAAAAAGTATTTTGGAGAAGCCTGGCAGATACCACCTTAATCAAGCCATCAAAGTGAACAACACCAGGAGTGGTATAGCATCAGACACTAGCTGATTGACCCCTGATCCAATTCAGTTCTAAGGCTATCTACCTGGAGATGGCATCAGAGCCCATGGGTTGAGGGCTTGATCTCCAGAACTGCTTCCATTCACCCAGTCAAAATCTGGGCCTCCAGAACCTCTGACCAACAGGCTACAAATAGAGGTTCCCAAAGTACCCCCCTCAGGTTGGATGAATTTCCTAGAACGGCTCACAGAACTCAGTAACACTATACTTAACACTTACTTGTTTATTATAAAGAATATTTCAAAGGACACAAATGAGAGGTTTGGAAGGATCCAGAGCATGGAGTTGGTGTCCACTACACTCCTGGCACATGGGTTCTCCTTCACCTTCCTGCAAGCCTCCACTTATGACTGTCCAGAAACTCTCTGACCTTCTGTCTTTGTTCTTTTGAGTTTCCTTTGGTTTTGTTTGGGAAATGCTCTTGCTTTGTTACCCAAACTGGCCTTAGACTCCTGGACTCCAGTGTTCTTCCCTCAGTCTCCAGTGTTGCTGGGACTACAGATCTACATAATCATGCCTGGCTTTCCTTTTGGGCTTTTATGGAAACTTTATTCCAATAGGCATATCCAGGCATGGACAAATCATGTCAAAATGTGATTGGACAAAAAGGATCTGACCCAGTGCTAATGGATGGAGTGGAGAGACCTAGTGAAGCCTGTCTGTGCAGATTCTTCTTGGCCTTGGTGCATCATTCTTTCCTTGTGACGAGAGGCAGGACTCCTTCTGAAATGAGGGTCTTATCAGATAATTTCTTTGTGGCCAGCTCCAAGATAGAAAGGTAGGAACAAATTGGAGTTTATTTTTAGTTTCTATGACCCACCTTGGGGAAGAGAAATCTAATTTTTATGGCCTGCCTTGGGGAGGAAAAAGGGAGCAGATGAAGGGTACTCAAGAGAATGTAACAGAGAGACTTTATTTTCTAGGGCCTGCTTCTGAGACCTGAAGAACCCCCAATATTATTCTAGATACTTAGGAAATAGCAAAGGCTATGGAAGTAATGAGCCAGGAATTATGGCTAAAAAAATAAAAAATGTATATCATAATATCACATTGGGTCAATCTGAGAAAACCTTCAGGGGACCAAGACTTAGATAGTAGTAATATAACAATGTAATTTCCTGATTTTGATGGTCATTTGTGGGTAAGAGAATGTTCTTCTTTGTATGAAATACACATAAAGTATGGAGTATCAGGATGACAACTTAAAACTCATATGATCCAGGGAAAAAGGAAAATATATATATATATTTTATGTAAGTTTGTGATTGCTTCATCTTTTGAAAAATCAATAACAGTTAACAAAATAGCACTAGAAGACAAATGAGCTTGGTAATGATAATGTACTAACATAACAATTTTTATAGGTTTTTATAAATTATTGGGCTGATAATGGGGCCCATTAAAATAAACACAGTAACCCTGATTTCAGCAAGATATCTGACAAAAATGCCACATAAATAAAGTGAGAAAATGTACTTTGGAAGATAGAAAAGTTAGATTCAAAGCTGTTGAATATGAATAATGCTGATGTTTTAAATGTCAGCTTAAAAGGAAGTCTTCAGCAACATGTCACTGGACTTTGTACTTGTACTTTGTACCCTGTCCAATATTTCTGTGAACATTGGGAGCCATGAGTCATCTTGATCAACTGAACAGAAGATAATACTTAGAAGACCAGTAAATATAGTGGATGACAAGATCATGCAAAAATTCTGTAGAGATAAACCAAAGTGAATTAAAGAATATATACCATCTTTCATTTAGGTACTATAAATCTAAACAAATAAAATCTAAAGAAGATTTGGCTTAATAGTAGCTCAAGTGAAAAAAGATTACTAGGTTTTAGTTGACTACAAATTTAAGTAGTCTATCAAAAAATAATTTAAGCTTGGTTTGCATTAAAATAATTGTATGGTCTATAACAAGAGAGCTTTTTGTACTATGAATTATTCAGACACATTAAAAGGATCAAGTTCTGAGAGGCATTTATTAAGACAGTTAATGACAAACCAGAGTCAATCTAGAGTAATGTAATTTCACTGAGACACACATAAACTACAAGAAGTTCACCTTAATACAAATTGCTTTTTTTTTTTCAGTGCTTCCTACTTACTAGGTTCCATCCTTAAAGCTTTACATTTGATTCATCTCCTCACACCCATGAGGTTTAATTTACAGATAAGAACGTTGAGGCTTAGAGAAGTTAGATGTCTTTTGTCAAATCACAAACTAGTAAATAGTGTATTTAGGCCATAGACCAGGTCTGTTCTAATATTAAAGCTTGTGTCCTTAACCAATCTAGTACTCTGCCTTGAAAAGTTGGGAAAATTCAACTTAGACAAGAAAAACATCTCAGTGTGAATATGATAGTTGTTTTCAAATAGTGGACAAACAAATATATAGTTCCTGGCTATAGAATTAAGACCAAAGGAAGCAGATTCAGTACATCCTAAAGGAAGAATCTTTAATAATTAGAAGTGTTGAACAATTTATTAAATTGACTTATTAATGTTCATGTAAGACCAAATAAATTCTGGTATTACAGATGTTGCAGGATTCTTGAATTGGCTGGGCCTGGTTGTAACTTCCAATAAAAGTTAGATGTAGAGAATAGTTTAAAATGTACAGCACAGTGTTTCTGAACTTTGAAAGAGGCTGAGTTGTAGCCTATGGAACTGTGAATAAATTTTTTAAAGTATTAAAAATGCATCTATCCCAAAATTACAGCAGACCCACACCAAGGCACATTATAATGAGAATGACTAGCATACAGAATAAGGATAGAATTTTAAAGGCCACCAGGGAAAATTTTAAATTATGTATAGGGGGAAATCAGTTGGGATCTCAGCTGATTTCTCAATACAGACCCTCAAAGCTCAGAGGTGCTGCAATAATATATATCAAGCTCTGAAAGAAAATGGATACCAATCAATAATTTTATATCCAGCAAAATTAAGCTTCAGATTTGAAGATCAAATAAAAATCTTCCATGATAAACAAAAGTTTAAAGAATTCACAACTAGAAAGCCTGCACTACAGAACATTCTCAACAAAATATTTCATGAAGATGAAACAAACAAACAAAAAAAAAGTGAAAACAAGCAAAGGGAGAAACTACACTAAAGGAATAGTCAATGAAAGGAGAAACTAATTCAAATTAAAAACCAAAAATAAACCAAACTGGGAATGCAAATCACATCTCAATAATAACTTGAATGGTAATGGCCTAAACTCACCAATCAAACGATATTGACTAGCAGATTGGATTAAAAAAAAGACCTGAACAACATGGCGGCGGGTGCAGAGAGATCAAGTCTCTGACCTCTTCAGCTGCGCGGGCATAGGGAGTCTTAAACCATCTCAATGCTGTTTGCTCAGGATTACTAGGCAATGCTGAGCTAACGTGGATCTGGGGCGAACAGTCTGCGCCTCTCAGAACACACACTGAGCCCGGATCGGCTGAATTCAGGCTACCGTTTGCCTGCGTCTCGCAGACAAACCGCTGTGACTCAGCACTAAACAATCCCGCTGAAACAACTGGTTGGCCCTTCTGAACCTGCGGAGGTTAATACCAACCGAGCCTTCATAGGCAGTGGCCACAGGATTGAGACAGGGCTTGGGAGAGCCGGTCAGGACCCACCCATTGCATCTGTCACCCAGCAAAGGGAATGAACTGTTGCCATTCGCTTGGGATACCACCATGGCAGAGAACTGACATCACCAGAATGCGGCAGAGGAGATAACTTCATTGAAACTGGCGGCGGCAGGTGTGTAACCCCCTAACCTTCCCTCTCCACACAGCGGGGAAACCTCAAGGGCCCCTCCCAGCTCTCCTGTGAGTGCGATAGTCAGACCGAGGGAATCAGGAGTGGTGGGCGTGGGATCCGCAGCACGGGACCCCCAGCTACCGCTTCCACCAGTGCTGAAAACTGAGGTCTCTTGCACCAGCTCCCGGGGGCGTGGCTACCCGAGGGCAGGCAAAATACGCTGAGGGTTCTCAGCCCCAAGCTCCACAACCTTAGGGTCTGAGGGAATGGCAAGCAGGGAGAGTGTGCCCAGTCATTCAAGAAAATAGGGCTCCTGGGAGCAGCAGACCTGGCGTGTATCCAGTATTGTGGTGAGTGTCACCAGTGAACGGGGCCTGGCTGGAGGAAAAGTGGGGAAGTGACTAGACACAAGAGAAGGCCCTAGGCACTCAGGATTGGAGACCCGCCCAGTCGGGGAGGAGGAGCTGCTGCACAGTGATTGGTTCCGGCGTATTGAGAGGAGAAGCTTGGCCCCCGGTGGGCACAGCTCCACCTACTGGAAGAGAAGTTAATCGAACTCTAAGACTGCATTTCAAAATTTTTTTTTAATTTGGGTTTTTTTTTCATTTTTAAAAAAATTTTTAAATTATTTTTTAATTTTTAATTTTTATTTTTTGATTATTTTTTTAAATTTTTTTCTTTTCTATTTTTTCTATTTTCTTTTCATTTCTTTTCAATTTCCTTATTCCCCTTTCCTTGAATTCTACCTGTTTACTCTCATTCTCTTTAGTGACTTCTTCCCTTCCCTTCTAATACCTTTCCTCCCAAGCATCACGACGTTGTTTATGTGTAATTTACTAAATATGTATAGGTCAATGTTCCGAGGCGTTATATAGTGCTACCAAGTCCCTAGCTACCCGCAAATACTCCAGACCATCCTCCTGTTAATATCCCTCATCAGTAGAGCAACCCTCCAAGGTAGCCAAGAGATACCAACCTCAATACCATCACATCATTCGACCTAAATATAAGTCCCAAGACCAAACCGCAGACCGCTATATGCCATCAGAATCTGTACACAGTTTAGGAAATGAATGAATCTGCATTAAAGTGCAACAAAACTCATCATCTCTAGTCATAGTCTCCCATCACAAAAGAGAGACCCCAGAGACACATAAAACCAAATAAATTTATAGGAGTAAACAGTAACTCAGCAGTCAAACAGAACAAGAAGTAACATGAGCAGCATGAAAAAGCAAGGAAGAAAAGGAGTACAAACAATGCAGGACAGCCTAAATACTCAGGAGGACCTAGAGGCATCAGAAAAATGGTCAAATAAAGAACTCAAGGAATACCTTAGACAGATGGAGTGGAATCTTAAAGAGGATATGAGACAGCAAATTCAAACAATGAAAGAACACATTGAAAATGAATTACATAAACAGTTAAAAGAAGCAAATAAGCATCTTTATCAGAGATAGAGATTATAAAAAAATCAAACAATAATTCTAGAAATGAAGGAAACTATAAACCAAATTAAAAACTCAAATGAGAGTATCACTAACAGAGTGGAGCAAGTAGAAGCCAGAACGTCAGATAATGAAGATAAAATATATCAAATTGAAAAGAGTCTAGCCAACACAGAAAGGCTGGTAAAAAATCATGAGAAAAACATCCAAGAGATGTGGGATAACATAAAAAAAACAAACTTAAGAGTCATCGGGATAGAGGAAGGTATAGAGGTTCAAACCAAGGGAATGAGCAACCTGCTGAATGAAATAATTATAGAAAACTTTCCAGAAATAAAA
>NW_025999928.1:595143-680691 GCF_001458135.2 Marmota marmota marmota
CTTGTACATTGCTGGTGGGACTGCAAATTGGTGCAGCCAATTTGGAAAGCAGTATGGAGATTCCTGGGAAAGCTGGGAATGGAACCACCATTTGACCCAGCTATTCCCCTTCTTGAACTATTCCCTAAAGACCTTAAAAGAGCGTACTATAGGGATACTGCCACAACGATGTTCATAGCAGCACAATTCACAATAGCTAGAGTGTGGAACCAACCTAGATGCCCTTCAATAGATGAATGGATAAAAAAATGTGGCATTTGTACACAATGGAGTATTACTCTGCACTAAAAAAATGACAAAATCATGGAATTTGCAGGAAATGGATGGCACTAGAGCAGATTATGCTAAGTGAAGCTAGCCAATCCCTTAAAAACAAATGCCAAATGTCATCTTTGATATAAGGAGAGCAACTAAGAACAGACTAGGGGGGAAGAGCATGAGAAGAAGATCACCATTAAACAGGGACGAGAGCGGGGAGGGAAAGAGAGAGAGAAGGGAGATTGCATGGTAAAGGAAGGAGACCCTCATTGTTACACAAAATTACATATAAGAGGAAGTGAGGGGAAAGGGGAAAAAAACCAAGAGAGAGAACTGAATTACAGTAGATGGGGTAGAGAGAGAAGCTGGGAGGGGAGGGGAGGGGAGGGGGGATAGTAGAGGATAGGAAAGGCAGCAGAATACAACATACACTAGTATGGCAGTATGTAAAAAAGTGGATGTTTAACTGATGTGAATCTGCAATATGTTTATGGGGTAAAAATGGGAGTTCATAATCTGCTTGAATCAAATGTATGAAATATGATATTTCAAGAGCTTTGTAATGTTTTGAACAACTAATAATAAAAAAAATTAAAAAAATAAAAAATAAAAAACAAGACCCAACAATATGTTATCTCCAGGAGACTCACCTCATAGGCAAAGACATCCACAGAATGAAGGTGAAAGGATGGGATAAAACATATCACTCATATGGATCATATAAACAAGAAGGGTTTTCCATCCTAACATCAGATAAAGTGAACATCAAGCCAAAGTTAATCAGAAAAGACAAAGAAGGACATTGCATACTGCTTAAGGGAATTATACATTAGCAAGACATAACAATCATAAATATTTATGCCCCAAACAATGGAGCATCTGAGTACATCAAACTCTTCTCCATTTGAAGAATCAAAGAGACCACAATACAATAATATAGGGTGACTTTAACACACCTCTCTCACTACTGGATAGATATTCCAAACAAAAACTAAACAAAGAAACTGTAGAACTAAATAATAATTCAATCAATAATTTAGACTTAATTGCCATATATAAAATATTTCATCCATTGAAAAATGAATATCCTTTCTTCTCAGCAGCACACAGATCCTTCTCTAAAATAGACTATATACTATGCCACAAAGCAACTCTTAGCAAATACAAAAAAAGAACTAATACCCTGCATTCTATCAGATCATAATGGAATGAAACTAGGAATCAACAATAAAATAAAAGATTGAAGCTACTTTAATATCTGGAGACTAAATAATATACTATTGAATGATGAATGGATAGTAGAAGAAATCAGGGATGAAATAAAAAATGCTAAGACATAAATAAGAACACTGATATAACGTATCAAAATCTATAGAACACTATGAAAGCAATGCTAAAGGAAACTTCATTGCATTGAGCTTATTCATTAAAATAATAGAAAATCAATGAATAAATGACCTAACATTACATCTCAAAGTCATAGGAAAAAGAGGAACAAATCAACACCAAAAGCAGTAGAAGAAAAGAAATGATTAAAATCAGAGCTGAAATCAATGAAATTAAAACAAAAGAAACAATTCAAAAAATTGATGAAACAAAAACAAAATAAATAAAATTGATAAACTCTTAGGCACACTAACAAAGAGAAGAGAAAGAAAACTCAAATTACTAAAATTCATGATGGAAAAGGAAATACCATGACAGACACTACTGAAATACAGAACATAATTAGAAACTAATTTGAAAATTTATACTCCAATAATATAGAAAATTTTGAAAACATCAACAAATTTCTAGAGACAAATTATCTATCCAAATTCAATCATGAGGACATATGCAATTTAAACAAATCAATTTCAAGCAATGAAATAGAAGACACCATGAAAAGCCTACCAATCCAAAAAGCCTAGGACCAGATGGATTCTCAGCTGAGTTCTAAAAGACCTTCATAGAAGAATTAACACAAATACTCCTCAAATTATTTCATAAGTAGAAAAGGAGGGACCCCTCCCAAACTCATTCTGTGAGGCAAGTATCATCTTGATACCAAAACCAGACAAACACATCAGGAAAGAAAACTTCAGGCCAATATCCCTGATGAACATAGATGCAAAAATCCTTAATAAAATTCTGGCAAATCACATCACTTCAATGGACTTAAAAACAAGTATTATATGATAAAAAAGAACCATATGATTATCTCAATAGATGCAGAAAAAGCATTTGACAAAATACAGCAATGCTTCATGTTCAAAACACTAGAAAAACTAGGGGATAGTAGGAACTAACCTCAACATTGTAAAAGCTATCTTTGCTAAACCCAAAGCCAACATTATTCTAAATGAAAAAAAAAATTAAAAGCATTCAACTCTAAAAACTGGGACAAGACAAGGATTGCCTCTCTCACTACTTCTATTCAATATCATCCTTGAAACTCTGGAAAGGGAAATTAGACAGGAGAAAGAAATTAAATGGATATGAATAGAAAAAGAAGAACTCAAACCATCACTATTTGCTGATGTCATGATTGTATATCTGGAATACCTAAAACATTCCAGCAGAAATCTTCTAGAATTAATAAATAAAACAAACACCCATTAATTCAAATGCATTCCTATACACCAGTGATGAATCTACTGAAAGAGAATTCTATTAGGAAAACTACCCCACTCACAATAGCTTCAAAAAAATGAAAGGAAAAAAACCTTGGGAATCAATCTAACAAAAGAGTAAAAGACCTCTATGATGAAGACTACAGAACACTAAAGCAAGAAATTGAAGAAAACCTTAGAAGATGAAAAGATCTGCCTTGCTCTTGGATAGGCAGAATTAATGTTGTCAAATGGCCATATTACCAAAAGCACTATACAGATTCATGTGATACCAATTAAAATCCTAACATCATGTCTCATAGATACAGAAAAAAGCAATCATGAAGTCATTTGGACAAATAAGAGATCCAGAATAGCCAAAGTAATCCTTAGCAAGAAGGGTGAAACAGAAGGCATCACAATACCAGACCTTAAACTGTACCACAAAGCTATAGTAACAAAAACAGCATGGCATTGGCACCAAAATAGACATGTAGACCAATGGTACAGATTAGACAACACAGAGACAAACCCCCCAAATATACAGTTATTTCATAATAGACAAAGGCAC
Source organism: Marmota marmota marmota (assembly GCF_001458135.2). NCBI lineage: Eukaryota > Metazoa > Chordata > Mammalia > Rodentia > Sciuridae > Marmota > Marmota marmota. Next base: position 598,564 of record NW_025999928.1, read on the forward strand.
CAAAACCATTAATTGGAGAAAAGATAGCCTATTCAACAAATGGTGCTATAAAATGAAAATCCATATGCAATAAAATGAAATTAAACCCCATCTTTCACCCTGCATGGAACTCAACTCAAAGTATATCAAAGACTTAGGCACTAGAACAATGTACCTGTGCCTAATAAAGGAAAAAGTGGGCCCAAATCTTTACCAGGAAAGCCTAGGATCTGTCTTCCTTAACAACACTACTAAAGCACAAGAAGTAAAATCAATAAATGGATCCAGGCACGATGGTGCACACCTGTAATCCCAGTAGCTGGGCAGGCTGAGGCAGGAGGATTGAGAATTCAAAGCCAGCCCCAGCAAAAGTGAAGCACTAAGCAATTCAGTGAGACCCTGTCTCTAAATAAAATACAAAATAGGGATGGAGATGTGGCTCAGTGGTTGAGTGGCCCTGAGTTCAATCCCCGGTACTCAAGGAAAAAAAAAAGAATCAATAAATGGGATGGATTCAAATTAAAAAGCCTCTTCACAGCAAAGGAAACAACTAATAGCATGAAGAGAGACCTACAGAATGGGAGAAAATTTTTACCACACACACCTCAGATAGAACAATAATCTCCAGGATATATAAAGAACTCAAAGAACTTAACACACACACACACACACACACAAAAAAAAAAAAAACAATAATGCAATCAATGAATGGGCTCAGGAACTGAACAGACACTTCACAGAATGAGAAATACAATTGATCAACAAACATGAAAAAATGTTCAAGATCTCTAGCAATTAGAGAAATCCAAATCAAAACTACTCTAAGATTTCATCTTACTTCAGTCAGAATGGCAATTATCAAGAATACAAGTGACAATAAATGTTGGTGAGGATATGGGGAAAAGGTACAATTAAAAACTGCGGGTGGGACTGCGAATTGGTGCAACCATTATGAAAAGCAATATGAAGATTCCTCAGAAAACCTGGAATGGAACCACCGTTTGACCCAGTTATCCCACTCCTCAGTTTATACCCAAAGGACTTAAAATCAGCAGCATACTAAAGCATACTACCATGATGCAGCCACATCAGTGTTTGTAGCAGCTCAATTCACAATACCTAAACTATGGAACCAAACTTGGGGCCCTTCAACAGATGGATGAATAAAGAAAATGTAGTATACATACACAATGGAGTATTACTCAACCTTAAAGGATAATGAAATTATGGCATTTGCTGATATAGATGGAGCTGGAGAATATCATGCTAAGTGAAATAAGCCAATCCCCCCCAAAAGTCAAAGGCTCAATGTTTTCTCTGATATGTGGATGCTAATCCACAAAAGGAGGGCTAGGGAAGAATAGAAGTACTCTGGACTAGGCAGAGGGGAGTGGGGGGAGGGAAAGGGGTATGGGGTAGGAAGGACAGTAGAATGAATTGGACATTATTACCCTATGTATACATATGACTATATGATCGGTGTGATCCTACATCATGTACAACCAGAAGAATGGGAAGTTACATTCCATTTATGTAGGATGTGTCCCCAAAATGCATTCTACTGTCCTGTATAACTAATTAGAACAAATTTAAAAAAGAAAAGCAGGGAAAAAAATGCATCTAAGCCCAGCATGGTGGTGCCTGTCTGTAATCCCAGCAGTTCGGGAGGCTGAGGCAAGAGGATTGAAGGTTCAAAGCCAGCCTTAACAATTTATCGAGGCCCTAAGCAACTCATCAAGACCCTGCCTCTAAGTAAAATATAAAAAGGGATGAGGATGTTGCTCATTGATTAGTATCCCTGTGTTCATTCCCCGGTATTAAAAAAAAAAAAAGCATCTAAGGGAACAATGTAATTAGATAATGTTAAACTTCATAGGATAGGTAGATTGGAAATAAATCTATTTTTATAGGAGCTTAGTCTATAAAATATCTTATGCAACTAGGCTTTTTTTTCTTTTTTGAGAATGTTGTACCTTTAAATTCACTGCTAAGCAAGTCATCCCCAGAGGAGGAAGAGAGAAAGGAGAGAAGGAGGGGAAGAGGAAAGGAGAGGAATAAGTTGGTTTCAAAAGGAGTAAATTCTCTACCAAGTAGAAACTAAGTCTTAGGTTTAGTACTAATCACAAATAAGAAATATATTGCACTGCCCAAGAGTAAAAGGGAAGAAAGCAGTGTTAACTAAAATGTAATAGGTGTTTTGTCTTGTTTTGAGTTGTATTTCACTAATTTATGCCTCGGCACTGCCTTCATCCTAAAGTGTTCTAAGGGATAAGTGGAAATCCTATGAATTATATGATTAGTATTTTAAATTTAATTCTTAGAATGGAAAGACTAAGGAAAAGGACAATTAAATGACTCATCTGGTAAATGGTTATATACAAAATATACAACCTGGGTTTTCTGAATTTTTTTTGCCTTCTTATTAGACATTCACTCTCTAAAGACTGCTGCATCTCACCTCAGAAAAGTTATGAGAATTTTCCATCAAATGAAATAGTAGATAAATAATATTTCCCAATATATCCCTGATTAATATGAAAGCAATAAAACCCCCAGAGAAGCTGGGCATAGTAGCGCACCCCGGTAATCCCAGTGGCTCAGGAGACTGAGGCAAGAGGATTGCAAGCTCAAAACCACCCTCAGCAACTTAGTGAGCCCTAACCAACTCAATGAGACCCTGTCTCTAAATAGAAAAAGTGTTGGGGATGTGGCTCAGTGGTTAAGCGCCCCTGGGTTCAATCCCTGATACCAATAAAATAAAATAGCTCCAGGGAGCCAGAACAAAAAGAAAAGGCTATATATTAAATACTGACAAAATCATGATATTCCAAATATGGAAAGTGCCTTCATGTTTTCACCTCCAAAGAACAATGGACAGTTTTATTTTCTTCTTTTGGAGCAATTGGAAGTAAAAATAAATTGTCAAACTATTAGAAAAGGAGATTATTTTAATAATTTTTATTTTTACCACCAACAACACTATCACAAAAAACAAGGAGCTTGGTCTAGAGTATGGTCCTGGTCTAGGACATGCCAAGCTAGGTTTATTTTTCCTTTTATTTTTACTCTTCAATTTATTATTTTTTGAGATTTACATCAATTAAGTTCTCTTATTTGAGCTTCATATTTTGCTTAAGAAGTATCTATCTTGACAGAGTTGTTTGTTAAACAGCTTAAGCTTCTCCAAAGATAAGAAAACTAATAAAAGTTCATACTTACATTCAGAACTCTTATTCCAAGGAATGTTTAATGACTGGCTAAGATGCTTCTGATTGGTAGCATTTATCATTTGCCAGTTTCCGTGGTATAAATATTTCCACCAGGACCAATTTCTAGCAATCAATGTGGCATGACATTACAGAATAGCAGTTGGGAAAGCAGTGCTCAATCAATCCTCAGGAGCAAGTCAAGAGCCACTTCAAATACATCACTGTAATCTTAAATCACAGATTACTACCCAACATTTAGAATTTCCATTTTTAGTCCTTTATATTTTAAGTGCATTTTAAAAAATATTTTTAGTTGTCTATGGACCTTTATTTTATTTATCTATTTATATGTTGTGACGAGAATTGAACCCAGTGCCTCACACATGCTAGGTAAGTACTCTGCCATTGAGCCACAATCCCAGCCCTTAAGTGCATTTGAAAAATATATATTTTGGGTTGGGGTTGTGGCTCAGTGACAGAGTGCTTGCCTCACACATGTGAGACATTGGGTTTTATCCTCAACAACACATGAAAATAAATAAACAAAATAAAGATATTGAATCCATGTATAACTAAAAAAATTAATATATGATGCTCAAAAATTTCCTCTTCTGCTTGGCAGTGGCAAACTCCTATAATCCTAGCGGCTCCAGAAGTTGAGGCAGGAGGAACACAAGTTCAAAACCAACCTTAGCAAAAGCAAGGCACTAAGCAATTCAGTGAGACTCTGTCTCTAAATAAAATATAAAATAGGGCTGAGAATGAGGCTCAGTGGTCGAGTGCCCCTGAGTTTAATCCCCAGTACCAAAAAAAAAAAAAAAAAAAAATTCTTCTCTTCTTCAGTAACTTATCAAAAAAGAAGAAAAGTTGAGGTTAGTGTCAGTTGGGTAAGGGTTAGAGTTAGGTAGTGGAACAATTGTGTAGCCTGTACAAGGTCATGGGTTTGATTCTCACCAACAAACACACACAGACACACACACACACACACTGTTAAAAATAGAAAATGTGGTGGTCTATTTTCAAAATACAGTATTTAGCCTTATATAAGATTGGGATGCAAGAAAGGCAGCCAGAGGGGAATTAGAGCAGAATGGAAAGTTACAAGCAGTTACCTCATACAGTAGCACCATAGCCTATGGATGTGGCAGATCCAAAGTCCATGCCCCTTGACAAACAGGAGGTGGGGGTAAAGGGTTGGTCTTACCAACAGAGGTAGAAATCTCTCTGTTAAGAAATAATAACTGAGGTAAAGAAGTAAAAACTGCATATGTGCCAAAACTCACTCAATCCCAGAAAGAATGTCCCTCCATAAGAAAACAAAAGGAGATGGGAACAACAAAAGGTATATATTTTTAAATAACCCAATAGAAGATGGTAAATCCTGGGTGACCTGTAGGAAGATTGTATACCCCAGAGTACTCAGCCAGTGAAGAACCAGGGGAAGCACTTTGCACATTAGGGAATAAAATGCTGATTGTAACTACTCTGGGTGTGCTTGCTCACCCAGACTTATGAGTATATTTGGAGAAACATCTTTTCAAATCCTTTCAAATCAGTAAAAAGACTTGGTTTTGCTATACCTTGTACCTGTCCTGTCTTTGGGGTAGGACAGGTTAGCACGCCTCTCTCCTCTCTCAAACACACACAGAGAATAAAGAAAAAGTTGATAATATTTTTAAAAATATAAATGCATCAGGTGCAGTGGCTCATGCCTGTAATCCCAGTGGCTAGGGAGGCTGAGGCAGAAAGATCGGAAGCTCAAAGCCAGCCTCAGCAAAAGCGAGGCATTGTCGCTAAATAAAATGCAAGATAGGTCTGGGGATGTGGCTCAGTGGTCAAGTGCCTCAGAGTACAATCCCTTGTACCCCAAAAAGAAAATAAAATTAACCAAAAAAATGCAAAATGGACATTTAGAATCTTTCAGAGCTTTATACTAACCCGTAAATTGTTGGGGGGAGAAGGAAGGGTATCTAATTGTTTCTTTCTAGAAATGTTTAGTTGATTTTGTTTAAGGGCTATAATCTGGATTCTTTTTGTTATCTAACAGCATGGAACTGCCTTGTGGAGAATACTAAAATGAAAGATACTTGCAAACAGCCCCCCATTTTCATTAATTCATTTTGTGATATGGTACATATAGAAATATGCATTATATATAATCTAGATATGGTTATGTCCAAGGTCAAAAAATAAAATATTACCAGCACCCCAAAAGACCCTCATATGTCTCTTCCTAATGTAATCCTTTCCCATCCTATTTTAGTCAGCTTTTTTGTCACTGTGACCAAAATACCTGACAAGACAAAGTAGAGAAGGAAACATTTATTTGGGCTCATGGTTTCAGAGGTTCAGTCCATGGTAGAATGGCTTCATAGCTCTGGGCCTGAGATGAGGCATAGCATCATGGAAGAATAACTTGGCAGAGGAAAATAGCTCAAGACATGGCAACATGTTTCAGAGAGAGCTCTGCTCACTAAGGACAAAACATAAATCCCAAAGGCACACCCCCAGTGACTTTACCTCCTCCCGCAACAACACCCTACCTTCCTACAGTTACTACCCAGTTAATCCATATCAGTGGTTTAACCCACGGATTGGGTTAAAGCTCTCATAACCTAATCATTTTCACTTCTGAAATTCTTGCATTGTCTCACACATGAGGTTTTGGGGGACACTTCATATCTAAATCATAACACATCCCCTAGAGATAAACAATAAAAGGACTTTAATAATACATATTTTGTTTTTATCACCTATAAAATACCAATATGCAATTTAGTTAATTGTGCTCATTTTCAAATTTCATATGTATAATATCCTACAATTTGTACTCTTTTCTTTCTTCTTTTTTTCCCTTTCTTCTTTCAATATTATTTGTGAAATCCATCCATATTACTCTGTGTATTTTAGATGGACTTTTTTTCCCTAGTTTTTTTCCCCTATTAAAAACAATTCTTCTGTGAAAATCCTTGTACATATAAACATAGGGTTCTCCATACATATACTAATGTGAAATTGCTGGGTTATTGGGGGGTTCATAAAATCTTCATCTTTACAGGATAGTGCTAATGTATTCCAGAATGACTGTAACAAATTATATTCCCATGTATGGGAACTTCAATTAACCCAAATTTCACCAACTCTTTGTAATATCAGACTTTAAATTTTTGTCATTTTGGTAGCGGTATAAAAAATTTCTCATTGTGCCTTGACTTTAAATCAGACAATTTTACATAGTTTTTTTTGGGGGGGGGTCGGAGTACCGGGGATTGAAGTAAAAGATACTCGACCACTGAGCCACATCCCCAGCCCTATTTTGTATTTTATTTAGAGACAGTGTCTCACTGAGTTGCTTAGTGCCTCACCATTGCTGAGGCTATACCTAGAAGTGGAATGTCTAGGTCATATGGTTAATTCTATTCCTAATTTTTTGAGGAACTATTATATTGCTCCCATTACAGTTGTACCATTTTACACTTCTACCAATAGTGCATAAGAATTCCAGTTTCTCCGTATTCTCACTAATACTTGATTTGCATCTCCCTAATATTAGTGATGTTGAACATACATGTGGTTATTGGCCATCATATATTTGGAGAAACATCTTTTCAAATCCTTTGCCCAATTTTTAAATTTTTTTTTAGTTGTAGATGGACACAATATCTATCTATCTATCTATCTATCTATCTATCTATCTATCTATCTATCTATTTATTTATGTGGTGCTGAGGATCGAACCCAGAGCCTCATTCGTGCAAAGCAAGCGCTCTACCATTGAGCCACAACCCCAGCCCTCCTTTGCCCATTTTTGAACCAGGTTTTTCCCACAGTTTGTGGGGGCGGGGGTACTGGAGATTGAACTGAGGGATACTCCATCTCTGAGCCACATCCCTAGCCCTATTTTGTATTTTATTTAGAGACAGATTCTCAACCGAGTTGCTTCACTTTTGCTGAAGCTGGCTTTGAACTCTGGATCCTATTGCCTCAGCCTCCTGAATCTCTGGGATTATAGGCATGAGCCATCTGCCTGGCTTTTTCCACATTTTTTATTGGTGCATTATAGTTGTACACAATGATGGAATTTGTTGTTACTTGCACACAATATAACAGTATAATTTGTCAAATATCATTCAACAGCATCTCCCTCCTCCTCCCTCCTTTACCCTCTGGTCTCTTTCCTCTACTGATCTCCCTTGGATTTTCATGAGAGTCCCCCCAACTCTTTCCCTCTTTCATTTCCTTTTTCCTCTCTAGTTTCCACATATGAGAGAAAACATGCAACCCTTGACATTCTGAGTTTAGCTTATTCACTTAACATAATGGTCTCTAGTTCCATCTATTTTCCTCAAATAGCATAATTTCACTTTTCTTTATGGCTGAATAAAATTCCACTATGTATATATTACCACACTTTCTTAATCCATTCATCCATTGCTGGACATCTAGGCTGGTTCCACAGTTGTGAATTGTGCTGCTATGAACATGGGATATCCAGTTTTTAAAAAGAATGCCTTTCCTCTTTTTAAAAAAAAATTTATTTTTTAGGTGTAGTTGGACACAATGTCTTTATTTTATTTACTTGTTTTTATGTGGTGCTGAGGATTGAACCCAGAGCCTTGTACGTGTTAGGCAAGCACTCCACTGCTGAGCTACAACCCCAGCCCCACCTTTCCTCTTTTGAAAGGTTTTGGCACCCCTGTCAAAAATCATTTGACCAGATATGCAAGTGTTTATATCTGGGATCTCTATTCTATTCCACTGGTCTATATGTCTATTTTTTATGCCAGTACCAAGATTTTGATTATAGTAACTTTGTATTAGTTTTAAAATCAGAAAATGTGACCCCCTCCCCCAGCTTTGTTATTTTTATTTTTGTAGCTATTTGGGGTCCCTTGAGATTTCATATGAATTTTAGGATGAATTTTTCAATTTCTACAAAAATTGTCATTAGAATTTTGATAGGGATTCATGAACATGAGACGTATTGCATATGCTAGGCAAACACTCTACCACTGAATTATATCTCTAGCCCCTCCATTTATTTTTGTCTTCTTTAATTCAGAAATGCTTTATAACTATCATTACACAATGTTTCAACTCCCTGGTTAATTTCTAATTTTTTTTGTGTGTGTGGTGGTAATGGAAATTAAATCCAGGGCCTCTCATATGCTGAGCAAGTGCTCTATCACTGAGCAAACCAGACCCCAAAATTTTATTTATTATGTATTTATTTTTATGGTACCAGGGATTGGACCCAGGAGCACTTAACTACCAAGCTACATCCCCAGCCCCATTTATTTATTTATTAGATGTTGATAGACCTTTATCTTATTCATTTATTTATATGTGGTGCTGAGAATCGAACCCAGTGCTCACACATGCTAGTCAAGCACTCTACCACTGAGCCACAACCCCAGCCACCCCAGCCCCTTTTTATATTTTATTTAGAGACAGGGTCTTGTTGAAGTTCTTAGGGTGTTGCTAAGTTGCTGAGAATATGCAATGCTCCTGCCTCAGCTTCCCCAGCTCCTGGAATTACCGGTGTATGCCACCACACCCAGTTTATATTTAAGTGGAATTTGTTTTTTGATTTTGAATTATTCATATCTAGCATACAGAAGAAATATAATGGAGCTTTTCTATAATGACTTTTTTTTTTTTAGTTGTCGATGGACCTTCATTCCATCTGCTTATTTATATGTGGTGCTAGGAATTGAACCCAGTGGCTCACATGTATGAGTCAAGCATTCCACCGATGAGCTACAACTCCAGCCCCTCTATAATGACTTTTATAGAAGCAACCTGTTAAACTACTTCTCAATTCTGATAGCTTTTTTGGTAGATTCTTTAGGATTTTTAAAATATACAGTCATGTTGTCTGCAAATAAAAATCCTTTCTAGGGTTGGGGTTGTGGCTCAGTGATGGAGTGCTTGCCTAGCATGTGTGAGGCACCGGTTTGATACACATAAAATAAATAAAATAAAGGTATTTATTTTTTAAATCCTTTCCATTCCTTCAGAATGTTTTTATTTTATCAAAACATAGCTAGTAATTTTTAATTAATGTTGAATATTGTTAATGTTGATTAGTTCATATTAGTTTTGCATTCCAACTATTGTTAGAAGGAGGAAAAATTTTCATATTATCTTGGTCTAATATATATTTCTTATTAGACATACCAACGGATTATAGAAGTGGCGATCTCCAGTTTTGTTCTCCTTGCTGTAGTATGTTAATATTACCTGCTTTCTCCTCTATTCGTGTGTTCAAGTCTTCCTCTTCTTTCTCTTATGAAAAGAATATTCATTCATTGGTCTTCAAGCCCACCTTCATCTAGCATGATGTTTGCCTAACTTGATTACATCTTCAAAGATCTTTACTCCAAAGTAGGTCACATTCACAAGTACTGGGAGTTAGGACTTGGACTTATCTTTTTTCAGGCTGGGCATACAATTCACCCCTTTATAGTTGAACATTGTTAATTTGTGATCAACATCTATTCTCACTTCCTTTCATGCTTAAATCTGTGACTCAGAGAATGGAAGTTAGGAATCATTTCCCCCAGACCCCCCTTCCCTTTACAAATGTTCTGGATAATTTAGATTTTTCCAATGAGTGACTGGGATTTACATGAAGACTTGGAAGGTAGAGGCTATATTTCCCACAATGGTGATGGTTAATGTATGAGAGTTTTATAACAGGTGTGAAATGCGGTGACCTGGCACTACTTTCCATTGTCTGGTCGTGGGGTTATGAAATAGCTTCAGTTGGGATTTCCTTTGCTTTAAGAGATTTGGGGATAATAGCTTCCTGAACAGAAGGCATAGCAGTAATTCCTTGGAATCTACTCTTCAATCATTCCAGTGATAAATAAGCACCTAATTCCTAGAATATATCTGTCTGAAATAAAAGATACATATCCAGATTGAAGGAGAATGAGGAAACATAACTACTAAATGCTGTTGTGGCACCTTGGATTGAATCCTGACCAGAAAATTAGCAAAATAATTTTTGCACAATTGGTACAATTTGAATACAGTCTATTGATTAGTTTGTACTATTGTATCTATGTTAATTTCTTATTTTGATAATTATGATAATCATTTGGTTTTATGGCCATGTAAGAGCTTAAGAGCAGAGAAGCTGGATGAAGGACATAATGAAACAATGTTATACTAGTATTGCAATTTATGTGTGAATCTAAAATTATTTCAAAATAAAAAAATTAACAAAAAGCCACAAGATTAGTGGATTTAGAGATCAGAGTGAAATGAAAGAAACACTAATAGGAAAAATAATCTGAGCAGCAGCGAAGCAAAAAAATCACTTCTTATCCCTGAGATCCATGGATGTGTGAGAAAATATTTGCCATCTGAGAGGACTTCAAGGGAACCTGTGTTCTTAAGATAACCAGATAATAATTACAAAGAGCTTATGGTAGAATGAAGATCTTATAATTGGAGTACTAGCAAAAGGCCTGAAAAGATAGGTATTATTTATTTATTTATTTATTTTTTAATTTTAATATTTATTTTTTAGTTTTCGGCGGACACAACATCTTTGTTGGTATGTGGTGCTGAGGATCAAACCCAGGCCGCACGCATGCCAGATGAGCGCGCTACCGCTTGAGCCACATCCCCAGCCCAGATAGGTATTATTTAGAGTGTGATATGTTTGATGTTAAAACTTTGGGGATGCCAGACTGTTGAATACAAAGTGATAGGGTATAACTAGAAGAGTGTTTGAAGTAGGATGGAGGAAAAGATAATTGAAGGCAAACAAATCAGGAAAAAAAGGCCACCAATTCAATAATAAAAGACAAATATCCCAATTAAAAATGAACAAAAAATTTGAATAGATTTTTTCTCCATGTAAGATACTTGATTGGCTATTAAGCATATATTGAAAGATGCTACACATTATTAACCATTAGAGAAATGCAAATTAAAACCCCATGATAGGGGCTGAGTTTGTGGGTCAGTGGTAACGCGCTTGCCTAGCACTTGTGAGGTACTGGGTTTGATCCTCAGCACAACATAAAAAATAAATAAATAAAGTTATGTCCATCTACAACTAAAAAAATATTTTTAAAAAACCATGATATGGGGGCTGGGGATGTGGCTCAAGTGGCACTCGCCTGGCATGCGCGGGGCGCTGGGTTCGATCCTCCGCACCACATAAAAATAAAATAAAGATGTTGTGTCCACTGAAAACTGAAAAATAAATATTAAAAAATTCTCTCTCTAAAAAAAAATTATATGGGGCTGGGATTGTGGCTCAGCGGTAGAGCACTCACCTAGCACAGGCAGGACCCAGGTTTGATCCTCAGCACCACGTAAAAATAATAAAGGCATTGTGTTGTGTACATTAAAAAAAACCCATGATATGGGCTGAGGCTATAGCTCAGTGGCACAGCACTTGCCTCATACGTGTGAGTCAATCCTTAGTACCACATAAAAACTAATAAAATAAAGACATTCTGTCCATCTACAACTACAAACATTTTAAAAAAAACATGATATCACTTCATTCCCACTAGGGTGGCTACAATAAAAGGGACAGATCATAACAGTATTGGTTTGTAAATATGTGGATAAGCTGAAACCCTCATAGATTGTTAAAGGGAATTAAAAATGGTGAAGCTATTTGGAAAATTAATTTGGAAATTCCTCAAAAGGTTAAACATAGGCTAGGGATGTAGCACAGTGCTACAGAACATGCTTAACCATACATTAGACCCTGAGTTCAATTCCTAGGAACTTCCCCCACCACCAAAAAAGGTTCAACATATGTTACCATATGACCCAAAAATTCCATTCTTGAGAACTGAAAATACAAGTTCACACAAAAATTTCTATGTGAAATATTCCTAGCAGGCCCAAAGTAGAAACCAAACTTTCTATTAACTGATAAGTAGAGAAAAAGGAATAAAGAACTTATATAAATATTAACAAATATGAACCTTGAAAAGTTTATGCTAAAACAAAGAGAGCCAGTAATATCATTCAGAAGGCCATATATTATAAATTATGGTTTGAAATGTCCCCCCAAAAGCTCATGTATTAGGCAATGCAGCAATATTCAAAGGCAATGACTGGATCATAAGGGCTGTATCCTTATTAGTGGATTAATCTATTTGAAAGATTAACAACTCTAATGGATTTGTGGGTGTAGGCATGTAGGCTGTGCTGGAGGAAGTAGGTCACTAGGGGGCGTCACCTTGTTTCTGGCTCCTCTCTCTGTTTCTGACTGCCTTGAGCCCAGAAGCTTTCCTCTGCCATGCTCTTCTGCCATGATGCTCTGCCTTATTTGGGACCCAGAGCAATGGAGTTGGCTGACCATGGGCCGAGATCTCTGAAACCCTGATACCAAAATAAACTTTTCCTCTTCTAAGTTGTTCTTGTCAGGTATTTTGATCACGTGAAAAAAAGTTGACTAAATATTATATGAATTCATTTACATGAAATATCCAGAAATGGTAAATTCTCAGAGACAGCAGATTAGCAGTTGCCAGGACTGAGAGGAATAAAGAATGTAGAGTGACCAATAGTGGGCACGATTTCTTTTTGAGATGATAAAAATATTCTCATGTTAATGGTCATGGATACAAACTCCATGAATACACAAAGACCATTGAATACCCTTTAAAAGGGTAAATTATAAAGTATGTAAATTATACCTCAAACTGGTAATAGATTTCAGCTATGACAAAAGCTTCCAAAAAACTGGGCTTATGAAGGATAAGAAAAATTGCTTAGGTAGAAATGAAGGAGCAAGAAAGTCACTTCCTGGCCCTGAGATCCATGGGATACATGAGAGAAGATCTTCCATTTGAAAGGACTTCAAGGGCATTGGTGTTTTATGATAACTAGGTTACAATTAAGTAAAGTGAAGATCGAATAAAGCTTATATTACAGTGAATATTATAGAAGAAAAAAATTTATTTATACATATTTTAAAAAATGATACATGCTTAAAAAAACCCAATATAATCTTCTTGTCCTATATAGATATAGGACTCTTCTCAATGTATTCTGCTAGAATTTTAGATTCAAGGACTCTGCTAATATATTCATTTACAAAACTGTCATGAATGCCATGTGGAAATAAAGTAGAAATTCAACAGATCCAAAGAATCCAGAATTCAAAAACTCTCAAACTTAAAACAACAAAAATGTTGTTATTAACTACATGAATTCATGAACCTTGTAACACATTAACATCCTAAACTGGGCAACATGAAGTTCTTCAATATGGTAGAGTGCTACAGCTTCAATATTGTTGAAATTTCCAAATAGACAGATGATGCCAAGAAGAAAAACCCAAAGGGATTTTAAATATTGGAATATGCTGTCTCTTTCAGTTGCATAATATAAGTTATACTATAACTTAATAGATTTTTAAAAATAAACCTTTTCATTATCTTTCCCTGTGCTATGAATTGGCTGAGCTCAGTTGGTCAGTTATCTCTCTAGGTACCTCTTGTGAGTTTGTAACAAATGGCTGTTAAAGTCATCTGAAGGTCACACCAGGTTGAATATCCAGGACATTCAAATCATATCCAGCTCATTCACATGGCTGGTGCATGAAACTGAATATTGATTTGAAGTTCCCTTCAGGCCTGGTCAACTATAGACCTAAAAGTAACCTCTTTAAGGTAGTTTGAATTTCTTAGAGCATGGAGGTCTTAGACTATTTAGATTTCTTACATGGCAGCTAATTTCCCTTAGCTTCATTGAAAATGTTCTGACTGGAAGTTCTTAGTCTCTTAAGGTCTTAAGAATAGCTTTGGATCATTCTTCTCTACTCTATTGATCAAAGAATACGCTGAACAAGGGACAGGGCCACACATATCACCTCTTTTGAGAAAAAATGTCCAAGAATTGTTGGCCATTTTAGTCTACCACAGAATGTCCTTTAGCCATAAATAATTTACATTTCTCCCACAAGTAAAATATACTCATTTAGGGCTAGAGTTGTAGCTCACTGAAGGAGTGCATGCTTAACAAGTGTGAAGTCCTAGAGCAAATCGTCAACACTGTAAAAAATGTGGATATATGCATACAGATACCCACTCATGTAGTCTTGTGACCCCTAACGTCCTGTTAGCATCTCGTCATCTATATTAGATCTTTAAGAGCACAGTTTCACTTTCAATCTCAATCTGAAGATCCCCAAACTGAGAGACAAGTCAGCCACTTCCTGATGACAAATAAGGTAACTACAACTAACACTTCTACACAAAAAGGAAGAAAATATGAGGCACTGAACTTGGGCTAGGTAGATGTTGCCAATTCCTTGACTAGGGTCTAATTCAGCTATGTTCTGGATTCCCAAGACATCTTTTCAATTTTTTAAAATATTTATTTTTTAGTTGTATTTGGATACAATACCTTTATTTTAATGTGGTGCTGAGAATCGAACCCAGGGCCGCTTATGCGCTAGGCAAGCGCTCTACTGCTGAGCCACAACCCCAGACCAAAACATCTTTACTTTTTTATAAGCAATAGCTCTTATTTGTATCTGGGTAGCTTTCTCAGACTGCTTCCTGCCAGTAAAAGATTGATAATACAAAGCCCTCTTTTTATTTTATATTATTTCTATCCCTTTCAGTTCAAGTTGATACAGTTTCTTTTAAAATTTTTGTAGATTCATTAGATAAAAGCCATACCCACATTTGTTCCTGAGACAGGCCCTTCTCTACTGTGGGATGCCCATGAAGTTGTGACACAATGCCCTTCAGATTCTTAAAAGTCCTTATTTAACTGAGAAGAGGACATGAGACTTACTTTATTTAACTGAAGAGGGGGCATATGAGACACAACAAATGGGAATGGCCACTCCCTTAAATCTCTTAGGTCTTGACGAATATAGCCATACCCTTGAGAATTTCATCCTGATATTTTGCTTTATTGGTAACCCTTTGGATTTCATCTTTGCCCTGAAGCAACTAATAATTTTGTGACTCTTTCCAGGCAAGACTGGGATAGAAAGTTTTACTTCTGAACCCAGCAATTCCTGCCTCCTTTATGTTTTCTTTAAATGCTGCTTTAAATTTTTTTTTTCTAATTTCATCTCTTTCTTCCTTTATTTTATCATAGGCAGTTAAAGAAACCAACTATAAATTCCTATATTCCACCTGAAAAACTTTTCCTGTCAGATCTATATCCACGAGGTTAATCTTCCATCTTCCATGCTACTGTAAGCAATAATGTTGCCAAACTTTCTGTCATAACAAGAATCCCCTTTTCTTCAGCTTCCACTGATATTTTTCTCCCTCTCCTTCAATTTCTCACTAAAGATTCAAGTGCCTTCTGCATTCAATAACAAGATCTTTAGGGCCTATAATAGTTAATTTGAATCTGTCAACTTGATTGGATTAAGAGATGCTGAGGATTAAGAGGCTTATGGGTGTGTAAATGTATAGAAATCATTGGCATGTGGGATAGCCAACTGAAAGGAAGACCTTCCCTAAGCATGAGCAGCACTGTCCAATAGGATGATGGCTTCGATAGAATAAAAATTGGAAGAACAAGTTAGCAGAAGCAGATGCAAGTTCAATTCTTGAATGAGTTCTTGATTGCTGCTGTGATGTCTGAAAATATTGGACTCTGACTTCTTCACTTTTCCAAAGTGGACTCTGCCAGGTGATTGATTCCCCAGAAGCCTTCAGTCTCCGATTAGGATAGCACCGTTGATTTCTCTTATTCTGGGGCTTCAGCCTCTTGGACTGTGCAGCTACTGTTTCTTCCAGCTATCCAGTCTGCAGATGGCCATTGTGGACTATCCAGCTTCTGGTCACATAAGCCATCCTAATAAGTCCCCTTTTTATATAATTATGCTTCCTGTTGATTCTGTTCCTCTAGTGAACCCTATTACAGAGCCTTTACACTTTTACCTGCCCCTGAGAACCAAAAAGAATGATATCTCATGCTTCCAAGTAACAGATTTTGCTATCATTATTTATTTATTTATTATTTCTTTTATTAGAGTTTTATAGTTATCCATAGTGGTTGGGTTCATCCTGACAAACTCATACATGCATGGAATTCTATTTCATTTTTTGATCCCTCCCTTTATCCCTCTTCCTTTTTCTTCCTGCCCTCCCTTCCCTCTCCCATATTTCTTCCTCTACTAGACTTCCTATTTATTTATATTTGATTGATTCTACCTACCTATATATAAAAGTGAAGTTTCCTGTGTTATATTTATATATGCACATTACATGATTTTTAAAAGAATTCATGTGGTGCTAAGGATTTTTTATGTGGTGCTAAGGATTGAACCCAGTGCTTCATATGTTAGGTAAACACTCTGCCATTGAGCTATAGCCCAGCCCTCCACACTACTTCTTGATCTCCTTCTACATTACTGATCTTCTCTTTATCTTTATGTTATCCAAATCCTTCCTTCCCCTTTCCTTTATTTTAATCTAGCTTCCACATATGAGAGAAAATATTCAACCTTTGAGTTTCTGAGTTTGGTTTATTTCACTTAGCATGATATTCTTCATTTTCATCATTTATTGGTAAATGCCATAATTTCATTATTTTTCATTACTAAATAGAACTCCTGTGTGTGTGTGTGTATAATGACAATTTTTAACCCCATTCATTAAATGATGGGCACCTGGGTTTATTCCATAATTTAGTTATTGTGAATTGTACTGCTATAAACATTGAGGTGGCTGTACCATTATACTATTCCAGTTTTAAATCTTTTGCAAAAATAGCTGTGGTCATATGGTATTTCCATCCGTAGGTTTTTGAGAACTATCCATACTGCTTTCCAGAGTGGTTGTACTAATCTGCAGTCCCACCAAGGTACAAGTGTACCCTTTTCCTCACAATCTTACCAGCATTCATCACTATTTGTATTCTTGATCATTGCCATTCTGACTGGAGTAAGATGAAATTTTGGCATAGTTTTGATTTGCATTTCCATGATTGCTAGAAATGTTAAACATTTTCTCTTATATTTGTTGGCCATTTGTTTCTTCTGAGAAATTTCTGCGAAGTTTTTTTGCCAATTTGTTAATTTTTTTGGTAGGGTTTTCTCAGTTCTTTATATATTCTGGATATTAGGAGATATTCTACCATTTCGTAGACTGTCTTTTCACACTCTTTGTTTCCTTTGCTGTGCAGAGCTTTTTAGTTTGTGGCATTCCATTTATTGATTCTTGTCTTTATTTCTTGCGCTTTGGGGGGGTCTTGTTTAGGAAGTTGGTGCCAGCATCAATATGATGGGTTGTTGACCTATGTTTTCTTCTAGCAGTTGTAAGTTTTCTGGTCTAATTCCTAAGTCTTTGATCTATTTCAATTTGAGTTTTGTGCATGGTGAGAGATATGGGGTCTAGTTTCATTTTTCTACATGTAGCTATCCAGTTTTTCTAAAACCATTTGTTAAAAAGGCTCTTTTCTTCAAAATATACTTTTGGCAACTTTGTCAAATTTAAGATGGATATAAAGATTTGTCTGTCTTCTAGTCTGCTCCATTGGTCTTCATGTATATTTTGATGCCAATATCATGCTGTTTTTGTGACTACAGCTCTGTAGTATAATTTCACATCAAGTGTTGTGATACCTACTGCTTCACTTATCTTTAGTATTGCTTTGACTATTCCAAATGAATTTAAGAATGATTTTTTCTAATTTTGTGAAGAATGTCATTGGTATTTTGATGGAGATTTCATTGAATCTATATAGTGCTTTTGGTAGTATGGCCATTTTGACAATATTTATTCTGCCTATTCAAGAACATGGAACTTATTTCTATCTTCTAATTTCTTTCTTCACTGTTCCATAATTTTCATTTTAGAGTTCTTTTACCTCCTTGGTTAGATTAATTCCCAAGTATTTTATTTCGAGGTTATTGTGAATGGAATGGTTTTCTTCTTTGGCTCAATTACTACCGGAGTAGGGGAAAGCTATTGACTTATGGATATTGATCTTTATATCCTTCTATTTTGATTAACTCATTTATAAGCTCTAGAAGTCTTCTTGTGGAGTATTTTTGGGTCTCCTAGATATAGGATCATGTCATCAGCAAGCAAAGATGTTTGACTTCTTTTCCTATTTTTATCCCTTTGATTTCCTATTCTTGCCTGATCACTCTAGCTAATGTTTCGAGAACTATATTGAATAGGGATGGTGAGAGTGGACAGCTTCGTCTTACTTTTGATTTTATAGTGTGATATTGGCTTTGGGTTTGTCATAAATGGTCTTTATGATGTTGAGGTAAATTCCTTTGATACTTAGTTTCTCCATTGTTTTTAACATGAATAGATGCTGGATTTTATTAAAGGTCTTTTCTGCATCTATTAAGATGATCATGTGATTCTTGTCCTTGATTCTGTTTAAGTGGTGTATTACATTTACTCACTTACATATGTTGAACCAACACTGCATCCTTGGAATAAAACTCACTTGATCTTTTTTTAAAATATGTTTTGAATGCAGTTTACTAATAATTTATCAAGGATTTTTGAATATATGTTCATCAGGAATACTGATCTATAGTTTTCTCTCCTTGATGTGTCTTTTTCTGTTTTGCTATCAGGGTTACATTGGCTCATAGAATATATTTGAGAGTGTTCTGTCCCTTTCGATTTTGTGGAATAATTTGAGAAAGATTGGTTCTTCTCTAAATATCTGGTAGAATTCAACTGAGAATCCACCTGGACTTGGACTTTTCTTTTTTGAAAGGTCTTGAATTGCCATTTCATTACTTGTTATTGGTCTGCATAGGTTTTTTGTGTCTTCATGATTCAATATGGGCAGGTTCATATGTGTCTAGAAATGTGTCAATGTCTTCCATATTTTCCAGTATATTAGAGTATAATTTTTCAAAGTTGATTCTCATAATTTTATGAATTTCAGAAGGGTCTGTGGTGATATCTCTTTTTCATCTCTAACATTGTTTTGGGTCTTCTCATTCATTCATTTGGTTAATTTGGCTAAGGGTTTGTCAATCTTATTTATCTTTTCAAAGAACCAACTCTTCATTGCATTAATCCTGTGTATTGCTTTCTTATTCTCAATTTCATTGATTTTGTCTCTAATCTTAATTATTTCCTCTCTTCTACTGGTTTTGGAGTTAGTTTGTTCTTTTTTTAAGGCTTGAGATGGAGCATAGCTTGTTCATTTTTAATGTGACACTCAGTGAAATTTTCTTTTAGAACTGCTTTCATACTGTCCCAGAGATTTTGATGTTTTATCTCTGTTGTTTCTAAAACCTTAACTTCTATGCTCATTTCTTCTTTGATTCAGTCTTCATTTAAGAGAATATTATTCAATCTATGTGGGTTTATGTGGTTTCTATTATTTTTCTTGCAGCCTCAGGATGTCTTTGCTTGTGAGTCTTTTGTAAACAGCATGTAATTGGATCCCCTTTTTGTGATCCAACTTATTTCTGGTAATCTGTGTCTTTTAATTGGGGAGTTTAGACCATTAACATTCAGCATTATCATGGATGTATGTTTGTGTTTCCTGCCATTGTGGTTTTCTGATAAATTTTATCTGGTCTTGATTCTCATTTATTGTGTTATTCTTCTATTGAACTTTCTGTATTTGGGAACTTTGGGAATTGTTTTTTAGTTACTCTGCATGCAGATTATTTTTGAGTATTTTTTGTAGTTCTGGTTTGGTGCTCATGAATTCTTTTTGTTTATTCTTGTCATGGAAAGTTTTTATCTCCCTCTCAAATTTGAAATTAGTTTGGTTGGGTATAGAAACCATGGCTGGCAGTTGTTTACTTTTAGGGCTTAGAATCTCTCACTCCAGGGGTTGGGGTTGTGGCTCAGCAGTAGAGCACTCATCTAGCATGTGCAAGGCGCTGGGTTTGATCCTCAGCACCACATAAAAATAAATAAAGGTATTGTGTCCAACTACAACTAACAACAACAAAAAAAGAATATCTCATTCCAGACCCTCCTTGATTGTAGAGTTTGCACTAAGAAATCAGAAGTGAGCCTTATTGGTTTGCCTCTGTGACCTGATGTTTCTCTTTTGCAGCTTTTAATATTCTTTCTTTATTTTCTAAGTTAGGCATTTTGATTACTGTATGTCTTGGAGAGCATAACATTTGAATAGGTCTATTTGGGGTCCTGTAAGCTTCATGTGTGTGAATGTCTCACTTTTGATATAGTAAAACTTTTCTGTAACTATATCATTGAAAATATTCTTTACATCTTTAGTTTGTATCTCCATTTTCTATATTATCCCAATGATTCTCAGGTTTGGTCTTTTAATGTTGTCTCAGAGTTCTTACATGTTCTGGTCATGTTCTACAATTTTTCCCCCTTATTGAAGTCTGTGTACTTAAGTTCTATCTTCAAGGGCTGAGGTTCTTTTTTCTATGCATTTTAATCTGTTAATGATGCCTGCAAGTATTTCTTGGTTTCATTCCAGTTCTGCTTGGTTTATTTTCACTATTTCTATTTCTTAATTGCAGTGATCTTTCATCTCCTGCATTTGTTCTTTTAATTATTCCCTTAGATCTTCTTTTAGTTCATTGAACATTTTAATAATCAGTTTTTAAAAAATCTTTCATACAAACTCTCAGTGGGATCCTTTGTTAGGGGATTGTGGATTGGGGTTGGGGGTTGTCTTGCTTGTTTCCTTATTTCCTCATGTTTTCAGGGGTCTTGGATGTGTCCATCAATTGAGGTGGATCCCCCCCCCTTTTTTTTTTTTGCATGTGTCCTTTTGTGTCTAATTATCTTATTTGTTCTGGGACTTCTGTTTTTGATACATGAGTAGATGCCAAGGGGTAGGATGTGAGCACCCTGATTGTTCCTCTTTGAATCCTTGGTATAGTTTGAGGCTTTTGTCTCAAAATAATGTCAGGGCTCAGATGGAGTGTGTGGAGTGAAACTCACTATTGCTTGGTAGAGATGTATTTCTCAGCTGCAGGATCTCTACTCTGTGATTTTATAGTGTCCCAATCGCTTTCTGACCCTCTTAGAGGGAAGGAGGAGCCAGGAGTAGCATTAATTTCAGCAACAGATGTACAGCTTTTTGCTAAATGTCTGGTGTCTACTTTGATGTCTATACTATTTGCCACTTATATAGAAATGGTGGGGTCAGCATTTAACAACAGTACTACAAATAAAAAAAACATGAAGTAGGTAAGGAATTTGACAGAAGGTGTTTACTATGTTGTCTAGTATATTAATGATTATCCCAACTTGAATGGCATGGTCTAATCATCAGTTTTGGGTTTTGTCTCTTCTATTATTTGCATTAAAGTATAACTTAAGATTGAGTGTCATTAATTTATGTGTGGAGTAAGATATGCGGTCTTTTGGTTGGGTTTAGTTCAGCAGCAGAGTTTCTAACCTGTGAATTTTTATTGTCCCTGTAGGTTCCCGGCACCTCACGGAATAGGGTAAAATAAACAATTTTAATAACTGTTGCAAAAAATACACAGCATTAAAGTAAATGCCCAGTTCCTACTACAACATCTTCAACATAATTACCACCAAAACCCAGGTACAGTGGATTCAGCAATTTTAAACAGTAAAAACAGTAACCATGAACTAGATTTGGCTTTAAAGCAAACAGCAAGTATCAGTTTTATCCTCCAAAGCAGTAATGATTGTATCAGCATTAATGGTGGGGGCAAGAGTTATATAAGCCAATTAGTTCTGACAGGTGTAAAAATTGTTCATTAGGGGAAAATGTGTTAGGAAGGTAGAAAAGAGTTTACAATTTCAAAAAATAAACAAAGAGAATGCAGAAGAGATGTAGCAGGTGATTTTTACACGAAAGGAGGGGAAAAATAGAAGTACTGGGACAGAGGGAGAGAGAACAGAATTAGGCCACTAGCAAAAGAGAGAAAGACAAGAGAAATAAATAAATGAAAATTATACAAAACCAAACAAAGGCTGGGTGTGGTGGCACACTCCTATAATCCCAGCAGCTCAGGAGGTAGAGGCAGGATTGCAAGTTCAAAGCCAGCCTCAGCAACTTAGCGAGGCACTAGGCAACTCAGTGAGACTTTGTGTCTAATAAAATACAAAATAGGGCTATGAATGTGGGGATGTGGCTCAGTGGTTGAGTGCCCTTGAGTTCAATCCCTGGTACCCACCCCCCCAGAACAAACAAATAAACAAAAATATACAATCCCTAAACCCCAAACCCTCAAAAGACAAAAACAAGAAAAATAAACCCCAAACCCTCAAAAGACAAAGACAAGAAAAATAAACTACATTAAAAATGCTAAAAATGAGAGAAAAGTAAAAAGTGTATGTATATATGTCCCTGAACCAATTAACACAGCAAGAATTCACACACACACACACACACAAATTCTTAATGAAGAACGAAGGAACCATCTCCACAGAGATGGTAAAAATAGTCGACCAGATTGGGTGGTCACTGTCTACGTTCAATAGTCCTTTTTTCCAGTTCTCCTTGAGTTTTGTACTGAGAGAGCAAGGGGTGAGGGTTTAATCCTTTCTTGTTTTTGTGTTGCTGTCTGATGTGCCAGTTGGAGCGGCCTAAGACTGAAGTTGTTTAAAATTCAGCTTCCCTTCTCACTAGTATAAGGTGTGACGTATTAGGAAGTTGGAGTTCTGTCTGTTCAGACCACTTTAGTGTACTCCCAGGGTAAAGCTTATGCACAGTTCTGAGGGGAGTTCCAGAAGGTGGGGCTTAGGCCTAATCAGACCTCAAGGGCTTTGTTGGTGATACCTGCTTCTGAGAGATTAGGTCAGCCCACCCCTAGGGCTTAACAATAGTTGATTCCAGTTTGGATCACAGGAGCCTCCCAAGAATTTCAGTGGAGGGGCAAGGGGTGCCAATCTTCCACTAACTGCTCCCAAGAGCACAATCTTCCTGAGCTTAGTCCCCGGGGTATTCACTCCTGCCTGCTCAGACTCCAGAACCACTTCAGCTGGAAGAAGATACACACTGACCATAGCATAGCCAATTCATGCCCTTGGTTACACACTAAAAACATAACATAGGCCACTGGAAGCCTCAGGAAGGAGTCTAACTAGACATTTTGGGCCTGCCCCAACATGGGTGTGAATCATCCTTTGTGGTGAATCAGTGCCAATCACCTTCACTTTCCGTGATGGTGTGGCAGCTGGGTAACCTCCAATATATTCTTTCTTCTTTGTTTATTGTACCCAAATTTGAGTCCCTAAGCCACTTTGAATGTCCAATTTTGAATTTTAGTGAAATCCCTCTTTTACCCTTCTTGCTGAGAAGCTGTACAACTGTTGCTTTGGTCTCAGGCCATGGCATGACTTGGAATGCAGCTTTCCTCTACTCTGCCATCTTCCCATCCATCCCTCATTATTTACTGCTATGAAACAAACAACTCCTAAATTTAATAGCTTAAAATGCTATGGTCTATTTGTCTTGCCTCGAAATTCATATGATGAAACTCAATCACCACTGATGATAACAGGAGATGGGGCTGCTGGAATGTGAGTAGGTCATGAGACAGAGCCTTCATGAAAGGTATTAGGGCCTTATAAAAGAGGTCCCAGAGAGCTGCCTTGATCCTTCCCCCAAGGTGAGGACATGGCTAGAAGTTGCTATCCATGCATCAGAAAGCAAGTCCTCACCAAACATTGAAATTTGCTGGTGCCTTAATCTTGGACTTCTCAGAGCTGTGAGAAATAAGCTTCTGTTGTTTATAAGCTACCCATTTTATGGTATTTTTGGTATTAGAGCAGCCTGAAGGACTAAGATGTCTGGAGAGATCTTACTTGCAATCTCACATGTAGTTGGATGTGAACTGAGGTGGGGGTCATAATGAGTCAGACATCTACAATAGCTCCCTTACATGGCCTATAGTTGCTATTGACTATTGGCTAGGCTGTGGTTATCAACTAAAGTCCTATAGGTGACCTTGTCATCTGACTTGAATTTCTTATAGCACAGAGCTCTCTAGGTACTTATTATACATGATGGCTAGCTTCCCCCAGAGGAAGCATTTTAAGATGGTGGAGGTGGAAGAGACCACCCAAATTTAAGAGAAAGAATAACAGACCCTATTCTAGAGGAAGGGGCAGTTAAGACTATTTGTGTGTGATGGATTTTACTTGTCTCATTTTAGGGCCTAAGTTTTTTGTTCTGTTTTTTTTCTGAGTCTATCTACTTTTTTTCTGTGTTTTGTCTTTTAGCCCAATGGGTTTCAACCTGGCTGGCTATTGGTTTAAAATCATCCAGATAACTGGTTTATACAATATTCCATGATAATTGTTTACTATCTTATAAACACGAAAGGCTGAAATTATAACATTTAGAAATAAGAGGAAAAGAAGAATTTGTTATTTTGGCCAAAATATATTAGCAAAAACACTTTGCTATTAAATAAACATAGATATTGGTGCTATGATTTGAGTGTCCCCCAAAGGTTGATCTGCTGGAAGGCTGGTTCCTCACTCTGGCAATGTTGAGAGATTACAGAACCTTTATCAGGTGAATTCAAGTGGGAGATGATTAATGTTTTTCTATTCCTGTGAAAACTGGCTGCTGTTTGAAGTGCACCTGGCGCAACTCCTGAATCTCTCACTTCCTGTTTCACCATCCAGGGAGACACTCACACCAAGACACTGGTGCCATGTTCTTGGATCTCCAGAATTGTGAGCAAAGACAAACTTCTTTTCTTTATAAAATAACCTAAATGAGAAATTATACCCCATCTGATTCAAATGTATGATATGTCAAGATCATTGTACTGTCATGTGTAACTAATTAAAACAAATTTAAAAAGTAAAAAAAAAATAAAATAAAATAACCTAGGCTGATATTTTGTTATAGCAACACAAAACAGACAGCAGTATGACAAGTACTATTCTAAGAAGCCAAAAAAGAAGCTTTATTATATATATATATCCTAGTGTGTATATATATATATATATATATATTACTTCTAATTATTTAATTTTAAAAAGTTACATTTGACAGAATTAAAATTGGTGGCTCAAAATGAACTACTATGTCAAAAAGTAACGGTCAGTTATTTTCTTCCAACAGCAGCTGCTTTAATAATAGATTCTTGAATCAGTTATTTGAAAATGTTGATTGTCTCTGAAATCAAACTTTAGTACTAAAAATTGGTGGGTAGAGCCCCACTAATAATAAAATAAAACTTTTCTTCTTTTTGGGGGACCAACTTGTTTTATTTGAAAAGCCTAAGTGTTGGAGGACTTAACAGTTCTAAAGACCAGACAAGAAAGGGGATCACCAACAAAAATGAGAAAAAGATATAAACAGAAAGAGAAAGTTGTCAGGTTGGGATTAAAAACAGGAAAGTATAATATGCAGTTTATTAGAATCCTGTTAAGTGTTGGGTGTGGTGATGCACATTTGTAATCCCAGCAACTTATGAGGCTGAGGCACAAGGATGACAAATTCAAGAATAGCCTAGGCAACTTAGCAAAACTGTCTCAAAACTAAAAATAAACAAGATATATAAGGTCACAGAAAGACTGACTCACGGGAGGTGGTGCCAAATATAACATGGAAACACTAAGTTTAAGGAAGCTAACAGTTATTAGATGAAATAAAGCTTTCAAAGCAAAAAAACATACTAATAACAGTCATTCATAAAAATAAAATTTATCTTTCACCACAGGATAAAACAGCTTTAAATTTATACACACCTACAAAGCAGACAGACAAAAGTAGACAAATCCACAATCATTGTCAGATTTTAACACACCTCTCTTCAATAGTTGATCAAATAGAAGACAGAAAATCAATAGATATATTAGACTTGAAGGAACTTGATATAATTGGACATATATAGAATACTGCACTCCAAAACTGCAGAATACATATTTTCCAAGCTTACACAAAACATTTACTAATTGATTACAAATTGGTCCATAAAGCAAATTCCAACAAACTTTGAAGGTTTGAAATCACAAAGCATGTTCACTCATCCCAATATATTATATGCAGTTATATGTCATTATATCACAATTAAAGTTGTATTTTAAAAACTAATTCTACATAAGACAATACAATCCATATTCATTCTCTATATATTGAAGTATCAAGAAGAAAATTACCTTTTCTCTAACAAATTCACAATGCGAAGCACATTGCATTTAATGATAAAATCTATAAAATTACACCTTAGTTTGTAATATGATTATCAAAAGTTAATTTTAAATAGATATCATCAGAACTATATGACATGGTTAATGGTAGTAAAACTTCTACAGTTCTAAAAGTTAAACAATAGAAAGTAAAACAAGTGAGACTTTAAGCTGGTTGATTAAACTGCAAGTTTTCTTGCAGTTATATAGTTATTTTGATTCACAATGCTATCTTCCCTAGTTCAATTCTATTATAGTGAAGGGTTCTGGATTTAAAACAACAACAACAACAACAACAACAACAAACAAAAACAAAAAATCCTTGTCCAGGAAATATCCCTTATTAACACTTAATAAAACAAGTTGATACAACCTACTTCCACAACAGCAAATTACTTAACACAAATTTAAGCAAAAGAAGTTTTCCTATTCTTTTATTGCAAAAAATGTTGTTAGATGAAATTTTAAGGAAAAAAACCCCACAACTAAGCCATAATGCTCCCATTCCATGCAGTTTGATTTTGGAATTAACCATTTCCAGTTTGTCCATATGCATATATCATTTTCATATAATTGTAGTCAGTGTGTACAAGCTGTATTTTGTTTTTATATTTAAACTTTGTTCAGTATACTCTGTTTTCAGTCATCCTAGTTATACATTTAAGTTCCATGTAATTCTTCTCACTGAAGTATTAAATCAATTAATCATTTGAGTTGGATATTTATGTTACTTCCATGGTTCTCTATTATGTTACTATTTTTACCTATATAGATCTTTCTTTCAAATTATTTTCACAGGATAAATTTACCCAATCAAATTTAAAATGTCAAACTCAATTCTGAGTGAGGTGCAGTAACACATGCCTATAATCTCAGCAACTTGGGACACTGAGGCAGGAGGATCAGCAACATAGACCCTGTCTCAAAAAATAAAAAGGTCTGGGGATGAAGCTCAGTGGCCAAATGCCTCTCCCAGTACCACCTCCCAAAAGTCAATTCTGTCATCTCCTCATTCATTCTTCTTTCGGTTTACCTATTAGCAGCACTATCACTTTCATTTAGGCTTGGAACCTTTTTTCCCCCCCTGCCCTCATTCTTTTCTCACCTTCACACATTTAAGACAACAGAAACATTTATTTCATTTTCTGAATCCTATAGTCACTTTTCTACTTCAGGAAAAAAAACCTTCCTTTCCTAGTTGTCTATTTCTACTATTATAATGCCTCCTTGATATCCTCTTCCAAATGACTTTCTTCTAGTTTTCTATTACATTACTGCCATTTCAATCTTCTTAAAGGAAAACTAATTACATGACTCCTTTCTCTGTAAAATTTTAATGGTTTTTTAATGTGCCTACCAAATTATTTTTAAATATATTTTTATAACTTATTTATTTTTTTAGGTGGTGCTGAGGATTAAACCCAGTGCCTCAACACGTGCTAGGCAGGTGTTCTGCCACTGAGCCACAACCTCAGCCCATTACCAATTTCTTAATCTGGAATTCAAGATGGATGATAACTATTTCCAGCCTACCTCTTCTGTTTTCTCATTACTGTCCTATATAAATACATGCTCCAGTCTGGGCTGGGGATGTAACTCAGTGGTAGATCACTCCCCTAGCATGTACAAGGTACTAGGTTCATCCTCAGCACATGGATTGGGAAGGTAGCGGGTGGGGAAGAAGGCATTCTATTCCCTTAACACAGTCTTTGCTTATCTTTCTGTTCCCTTATCAGTTCCACTCTTTTTGCCTTTTTGTCTTTTTCCCTTGAATGTCTTCTTTTATTTTTTTAATTTAATTTAATTTTTTTTGGTGTTATAGATGGACAAAATGCCTTTATTTTATTTGTTTATTGTTTGTGGTGCTAAAGATTGAACCCAGTGCCTCAGGCATACCAGGCAAACCCTCTGCCCCTGAGCTATAGCCCCAGCCCTGAAGGTCTTCTTTTATTAATTAAATCTTTCCTTAGCATCTACTCTGTGCCTCATAAGAGATTAAGCAATTGGACTATAGAGAATAATATATCACAATTCTTTGCAAGGCTAATATAACCTCATGGAAGAAGACAGAAATATGCAATGATGACAATTTCATGAACTTTCTGCTGAAGTATTTTTTTCTTCAAAGATTATTGAGATGTAGAATCTTTCATATAATGCTGGTTTTAAGAGTCAAGACCATTATTTATGTATTCTCTTTGTTATCACACAAAGAAAAATTTTATTTTAATGAATAATAATTGTATTTCACTGATTGTACTAAAATAAAGCTCTTTTAGTAATTGGTTATACCAATGAAAAATCTCTCATTCCTTCCTCCCCACACATCAATAGTCCTCCAGTTCTCAGTATATCATGTTACTGTCCTCAGGCCAGATTATTCTTTAAATAAATCTTTCAGCCCAGAAAGGGATCAATTTTGCTTGGAATGCCTCTCAAATTTACAGAAAAAAAAATACTCTCTAAAAATTATCTCATGCAAGTTTTCGCAATTCCCAAATAATATGATAGCATACTCACATGATAATTATTTTTTTGCTTTTATTTTACCCCTGTTCACTTTCTATTTCCCCTAGACATAACCTAACTGAGGATGTCAACCATATTTCACTCATTGTGTATGTCTTGAATAAATATTTGCTAAGCTGAAAGAATCCAATTAACTGGTTGAGCTATAAGCAAAAACAATGTTTTTACATTGTTCATGAAACTTTAAAAATCAAACATACTAGTGGAAGAGTAAATTAACTTTATTGACTGATGAAAAACTAAAGTGATAAGAAGTATGAATAGTAAACGATAAACACTGAGTTTGGCTGGAATTCTATATTTCTTCTTTCCACTTTAAGTCAAAAGAACATAAAATGTCTTATAGACTGTTAGTGAACTAGTACTTTTAGTTTCTTCAACAAAACTGCATAGTTTAGCAGTTGCACAGCATTAAATATATACATCTTTGAAAAACCCTGAAAGTTTTAATTTTCATGTTGACTTCAAAAGCTAATAATATAATCACCTACACTGGTCAGATTCAGAGTTTCTTTTCCCTTTTCTGCCACCCTGTAAAGAAAAATACAACAAATTATTTAGAATATAGCACTTGGGGGTCATTTTCATTTTAAGAATATATACAACCAAAGATATTTGGGGATAAGAAAGCATTTTTTTTCTTGAATTTGTTATAAATTTGAATATGTATACCACTGAATTATTCTTATGTGGTTATTTTTATAAATGATTAAAGTAGGTTGTAGAAAATAGTTACAGCACTTCTATATGAATTTGTCTGGGCTTACTTAGCTAGATGATAAACATATTACTTTTTAGAGCTCACTTTGCCCCAGAGATTTAAAAATATTAAATTTTTGATCAATACCAAAATAAAACACAAAATCTGTTATATGTGTTCAGCACATTTAATAATTCTGTTCATGATCTTTTGAGTAATACAATTAATAATACAAGTTCTGTCTAGTTTTGTTGATATAAACAGAATAAGAAATTTGATTGTTTATCCATAGATTTCTCAGTAGCACATATAAATCTATATTTAACTTGTTGCATATGAAACACCATTTATGGTATCTGACTTGAGCCAAGAGAAAAAGCAGCTTTTAAAGACAAAGAATTTTATATGCATTACTTTTAACATAATATTTCCTGCTTTATTCTGATTTAAAAAGCAAATATGAATTGTAGAAATATGGCAAGTACAATGTATAAAAAGAAAATTAAAATTTTCCATAACTATACACTCTATCCCTCAATTTAAATATAAATACCTTAAAATAGTTCCCACCCACCCATTTTTCTGTGGTACTGAGGATAGAATCCAGGGCCTTGTACATGCTAGACAAGCACTCAACTGCTAAACTATACCCACAGACCTTTTTATATTTTGAGACAGGTCTCACGAAGTTGCTGAGGCTGGCCTCAAAATTGTGATCCTCTTGCCCTAGACTCCTGAGTAGCTGGGTTTACAAGTATGAGCCACCACACCCAGCTACTTTCCACATTTTCCCCCCCTGGTACTGGGGAATGAATCCAGGGCTTCACATATGTTGGGCAAGTGCTCTACCACAGAGCTACAGCTGCAGCCCATTTTTCACTATTCTTATAAACTATGGCAATGATACCCAAACTTAGTTGATCATCAGAATTACCTAAGTAGCTGGGCATGGTGGCAGATACCTGTAATCCCAGCAGCTCAGGAGGCTGAGGTAGGAGGATCACAAATTCAAAGCCAGCCTCAGCAACTTAGTGAGGCCCTAAGCAGCTTAACAAGAACCTGTCTAAAAATAAAAAATGAAAAGGGATAGGGATGTGACTCAGTGGTTGAGTACCCCTTGGTTCAATCCCCAGTACCAAAACACAAAAGTATCAAAAATTACCTAAGTAGTACTATTTATAAATTTATTAGTGCATTATGGTTACACACATTATTGGGGGTTCATTCTGACATGGTCATAAATGCATAACAGTTTTCTTCATTTCAATCCCCTAATTTCCCTTCCTCCTCCCTCCCCCTGATCCTTTTCCCCTTCGCTAATGATCTTCCTTCTACTTATTTATTAATTGGTAAATTATAGTTATATATAAAATTGGAATGAATTGTGAGATATTCATACATGCATAAAGCTTACTTTGGTAAGCAGTAGTGTTTTTAAAATTCTGATGTCTAGGCTTTGTCCCATATCTATTTAACTGGATTATAATCTGTAATTCAAAATGTTTCCAAGTAATGCTGCTGATCAACCAAATTTGAGAACTGCTTGTCTATGGAAGTACATTTTTGAACTAGTGGTCATAACAGAGTCATAACAAGCCCAGACTCATTTGATAATGAGTTTGAAAATAATTTCTTTTACCCCTATTCTGTTTATACTACTCTCTATATCACCACTCTTGGAAGGGAGGGGAGAGAAGTATAGGGGAGGAAAGAAGTGGAGGGGAGGGGAGCATCCCAAGTATAAAAATGCTGTTCTTAACTCCTGACCACATTAAAGTTCTGCAAAGATTTAATGAACGAACAGGTTTTGTAGAACATGAGGTTGTAATGACATGTATTTTAAAAAGAGATTTATCTAGCAGGAAAATAAAAATAAATTTAAGAATTCTTTAAGATATATAACCACTATACATAGTTATCAATGTTATGTGGCTAAAAACTTACCATGCAACTCAATGAAATAAATCAACAACCAAACCAAACCAAACCCCCAACAACAAATATACAGGGGGATCTTTTTCAAAATCTCCTAGGCAAAGGAAATTTTCCTTTCCAAACTGATTCAATTTCAAAGCTAGGACTAAACAAAATTTAGGTTCTCCACACCACCACAGGCTTCTAAGCATTTTTGACCATAATTCCAAATCAATCAATGCATTTTTATGATTCAGAAACATAAATATGTACATACAAATGTGTATATATGTTTAAATATAAATATATATTAAAATGAAGCACTGTTTTGGGGTGTTTTTTTTTGCTTCATCCAGAGAGAAGATGTTGAATGTCATCTTGTAAATGCAGAATAAATCAAAGAATTAGAAAATCACTATTAGGTAATCACCAAAAATAACTGATGCAAATAACAAATAATAATTGATGCAAATATTATCATGAAAATGATATGCACAAAATTTCTCCAAGTATTACCCCTACATAGTACTTATAAATTATAAAGGAGAAATGGTATCTTTTTAATGGAGCTATAGCCCTGTACCCAAGCAAACTTAGGATACAATGGGACAAATCTCATTTCCCCAAAGATGACTCAACGGCACATATGTCATACCTTCTACTAATTCCAAAGACTTTCCCAAATTACTTATTTGATACTGTACAAATCAATATCTAACATTTTCTAAAACACAAAGTACATGACTATTAAATTATTAATATATATGGTGTGTAAATTCTGGCCTAAGAATAAAATACTACATTTATTCTCACATAGTGTCTACTCAAATTACTGTGTGTAATGAAAACTCTTGAAAATTTTAAAAGCATACCTGGTATTTGGCTAATTCTGCTTGTAATACTTTCACTTTAGATCTTTCTTGTTCTAATGCTGCATGAAGTGACGTCACCTATAAACAAACATTCAATAAGAAAACATTTTAAAATTTATAACACTTAATTTATAATGATAAATTCTGACAAATAAATGAGTATCAAAGCAGAAACCCTCCACATAATTTCCATTAGATGTTGTACATGGTTATATATTAAAGATAGATAGGATAAGCTCACTGTTGTACTAGAAGACAGAATAAGGATAGAAAGAGAAAATCAAGTACAGGAACAGAATAAGTTCTATGTTCACAGTTACCTAAAATGCAACCTTATTTTTCTCCATTGGTGCAAAAAATAGAATCATCATTTATTTGCTAATACACAATAAAAGTATAATTTCTATCACCTTCTCGCTATGTTGATGGGCTGTATTTGTTTATTCAAGTTTAATACTGTAAGATTGAAGAACAGCCTAAAAAGACTACTCGTATGCTCCATAGTTCCTTACCTGTATAGTTAGCTCATTCTTGATACTTTGTGATTCATCAACTTGCAGAAGAATTTCTGCTTTATCTTTCACTGACAAAAAAAAAAAAAAAAGGAAAATCCACCGTATAGTCTTTTCAGTCACTCAAATACTTAAACAATACTACAATAAACCAATAGCAAGTTAAGTATAGTGAGAACACTCTGGGAAACCTTTTTATTTTATTGATTTGATAAATCATATACCTTGAAAAATTGTCTTCAGGTATTATTTAAGATAAACCTTAACTCTAAAAACATAACATCACTTACTTTCACCTTCCTGCAGCATTTTCAATAACTGTGCATTTCTTGCCTTTACTTCTTTATACTTTGCCTAAGAGAAAAAAATTGTTTTTAAAAAAGTAAATGATACAATTAGTGTTATATTAACAATTACTGTTTCACTATCAATTTGTTTCACTATCAAGCTGTGAATTCTAGGCTTACTCAAAGATATAAATTACTTTTGAAAGAAAAAGGGTAGAGAAAGCTGTAATCAGAATTGTCTACTACTAAAATAAATCTTTGATACAATAATAGATATTATTATAGGTGATTATAAATTTAAAGGAGAGATAATTATAAATTTAAAGGAGGGATAAAAGTGAAGGAAAGTTAGGTAATACAATTCAAAATAATTTAGATAAAAACCAAAATGAAAATGACTCGCAGTCTATACCAGTACTGTCCAGCAATATATAAGAATTTTCTATATCTGTTCTATATCTGCCACTATCCAATATGTGGTTACTGAATACTAAAAATGAAGTTTTAATCTTATTTAACTATAATTTAAATTTTGGGACACTTGCAGTGGTAACTGAATTTTGTAATGCAGTTCTATCTCTTCTCAGTTAAGGTTTAACTGATCTCTTATTAATTCATTTACTAAAAATTATTGTTATGGTAATTTTTAGCTGATATGACTTATTTATTAAAATCTTTCAACTCTTTTTCCAATTTCTTTTTCCAAATGATTTTGCTCCTTCTCATACTACATAAATGATATAATAATATATTTATAAACAAAGAGGAATTGTGCTCCCACATTAACAATCCATATTCTAGGCAATTTTCTGCCTATGCTACCCTATTCAACATGGGCCCAATACTAGTATATTTTAAAAAATAAAAGCCTAAAGAACGGCTGGGGTTGTAGCTCAGTAATAGAGTGCTTGCCTAGCATGTGTGAGGCCCTGGGTTCGATTCTCAGCACTGCATATAAATAAGTAAAATAGAGGTCCATTGACAACTAAAAAATATTTTTAAAAAAAGCCTAAAGAAAACATGTAAGAAACTTTTCATTTCTTCTCTCAACATGTACAGATATGTGCAGAAGTTATCAGATCCCAAAATTTTGTTTCATTTGGCAGTATTAGGGATGAAACCCAAGGCCTGTATACACAGGGCAAGTGCTCTACCACTGAGCTACACCCCCAACCCTCAAAACTATTTGTAAAACAAATTTAAATGAATTTCACAACCTATAAAAGTGGCTTTTACTAACCAGTACTTTGTCCATTAAATTGTTGATGATAAATCAGTACTATATGCTAAGTAACAGTATAGTCAACACAGTAAACCAAAGCACCACAGTAAATATAAAGGGTAGGACTTGAGTTTAGAAATGAATAAGGAAGACAAGATGGAAACATAGATACAAGGGGGAAAACATATCCACTAAACTACAACTATATTCACTATGAATACAGAAAAATACACCATAAATATGGAGCCACACTACTATAAAATTCTCATGTCTTCAATTTCTGCTAACATCTCACCAAACTTTAGCTCAAAACTTTAGCTCCAAGGTTCTGGTCAGTATACACAAAGCCACCTCTTAAGTAAGCCTTGAAGAGTCTAAATTGGTTCTTAAAGCAAACTTGAAAATGTGCAAACTTACCTGTGAAAATTCCCTAAATTGCTCATAAATAAATAGCATACATAGTTTTGTATATACAATCCTGAATAAGCATGTCTACAAAAACATAAATATGTAAAATACCAGTAATAAGTAGTTTATGATAATGTATGCAATATTTGATGCCCTTACTAGTGTTTTGAAAGTTTATGAAAGAGTATATAAAATTGATAAAGTTAAATGCATATATATTGACCCCCACTGTGTCTTGAGCATATATACTTGCATATAACACAGCCATTTCAAATTCAACAAGTTCAATGGAATCTATTAGTTCCCATTTCTCAGAACAGTTTGAAAAATGTGTCCTTCCTCTTACACTCAATACATGGTCATTTTTATCAGACTGTCTTCACTTTAAGACTAGGTTACATGCATTATCATCCCACAAAACAATTCTCGTGTCAAAAGAAAAGACTTTTTACTGCCCTCTTTGTGTAATACCCAACAAACACCTTCAATCTCATTTTCGATAGCTTCTCAATTCTCTAAATGTCAGTTACCATGTACATCCCACCATTCCCATGTTTTTGTACCCACTATTTTCCTCTCTGGAAAAAACATCTTTTCTGTGAAATCTTACCAATTTTAAACAGCAACAACTCTTTGTTCTTTTCTCTGTACTTCTTGAATACTCTGTCAAATATCAATTATAATTCTTATACTGTACTGCAATTGTTTATATGTTTATCTTCCTTGTAACTCATTTTTTGTTCTCCATGCCTATTACAACAAAAGTAATGAAAGCAGAAATGAAAGGCTAAGGAAGATAGGCATATATAGTGATTCTTAAAGGCAGGAGCAGGAAAGAAGTGTAAGTACCATAAGGGTTGGAACTTGACTTTCTTTTTTTTAACTATTACATATGCAGGACCCAGAACGGTACTTGGCATACTACAAGTACTCAATAAATAATTGTTCTAAGAATTAGTCAAAGAGAGTGATATTCAAATTGAGTAAATAAATTTTAAGGGCTAAAGGAAGAAGTAAGAGAGTAATTCACATAATTTATGGTTAGAAATACACACTTATTTAACAAATGTTGAAGATGTGGAGAAATCAGAACCCTAAGCACTGGTGAGAATGTAAAATGGTATAACTGGGGCTGGGGTTGTGGCTCAGTGGTAGAGCGCTCACCTAGCGCCTACAGGGCACTGGGTTCGATACTCAGCACCACATAAAAAAAAAAATAAATAAAATAAAGGTATCGTGGCCAACAACAACAACAACAAAATATTTTAAAAAATGGTATATACTACTCTTTTTCAACTACTTTGAAAAAGAGTTGGTGGTTTCTCAAAAAATTAATCCAAAGAATTAAAAGCTGGGACACAGATACTTGTATACTAATAAACAAAATGTAGTATATACATACAATGGAACATCATTCAACTATAAAAAGGAATAAAATTCTGATACACGCTACAACATGGATGAACCTTGAAAACATTATACTAAATGAAATAAGCCAGACATCAAAGGAAAAACAACGTATGATTCTACCTATGTGAGGTACCCAGAATGGACAAATTCATAGATATTAAAGGTTATAAAGGTCTGGGGAATGAAAATGCAGTTGTTTAATGGGTACAGAATTTCTGTTTGGGATAGGATGATAAAAAAAATTCTGGAAAGAGATAATGGTTATGATTAGATAAGATCACGAAGATACTCAATGCCACTGAATCAGTAGTACACTTGAAATGGTTATAAATATTTTACAACAATAAAAATTATAATATTGTTCAGACATTAAATCATTAATCAGTTTTAAAATTCTCAATAGCAGAATGACTATTTCTATCAGCTGCATATTAAACATTTACATATAAGAAAAGCAGAGGATTGGGGTTGTAGCTCAGTGGTAGAGCGTAGAGCGCTTGCCTAGCATGTGTGAGGCACTGGGTTCAATTTGCAGCACCACATATAACTATTTAAAATAAAGGTCCACTGGCAACTAAAAAAAAAGAAAAAGAACATTTGCATTTATAGACTGGTGGATACAAACCTCCCACTGAGTGATCACATTTTTCAGCTTCTGAATTTCAGCATCTTTCTTTTCAAGTTCCAACTTTAGTCTTTCAATTCTTCCATCTTTCAGAACCACTTCCTGAAAAAAGAAAAACACTATTTTAGGACTAAAATTGTTCTATCAAACCTGGCTTGCAACAGTCCTTTGTGACAAGTTTAAAAGGAAAAATCCTAACTTTAATTAATTTTCTTAGGCAACCTTAAATATTGACATTTCCACTTTGACTCAATTATGATCCTAATTCTATAATGTAAGCAAATAAGATTTCTACAGTTAATTTCAAACTGCAAATATACTTTAGAAGAATATCAGGACTCTGGAATGTTATTTCTATCTTGAAATAAACATTAAAAGTCCTCCATGACAAGTTACTATTATTAGTCTATCCTGAAAATTCCTGTCATCTTGTACCATATACTAAAGTAAATAAATTTAAATGTACAAAGTCATCCAAAGTCCATTCTTTTGATGAACATAAATTGGCTCTATTTATATAATGAGTAAGGAGGCAACACCAATTTATTCCACAAATACAGGTTATCTTAGCTGCTAGGTACCAGGTATACAATAGAACACCTGAACTGAAAAGCTTCTTACTCTTGTGGGACTTAGATATCTAAGAGAGGAGACAGATCACAGATAAACAAATGCTGCAATTAGAAAGGAAGAAAAAAGACAACAGTGTAGATGGAGTATAATAAGGGGCAAGATAATGACTTCAGAAAAATCAATAAAGCCTGATCTTAGAGGGCCTTGTAAGCTATAAAAACAGTCTGCATATTATTGTGATTAAAACAGAAAGCAGTGAAGGATTCTGAGCAGAACCATTATATTTATATTTATTTTAGATTTAGATTTAGATTTTATATTAGAGATTTACATTTATGTTTGTAAAGAATCCCTTTAGGTATTGTGTGGAAAATGGACTGCAGTGGGGGCAAAGACAGGTAGAAAGACCTTTTAATGCTATTATAAGCCCAGATCAAACAAGATTATGCCTTGGATAAAGGTAAAGCAGAAAAAATGGAGATAAGTGTATCTGAGAAATAATTTGGAGCAGAATCAACAGCATTTGGATGAGAGGTTGAATGTAGCAAATGAGGATGATGGACACTCTAGTCTGAGTTTCTAGTTTAAGGAATAGGATGGGTAGATCAAAATTAGCACTATACTACTATTGGGCCCACGAATCTCACTCCTAGAAATTTATGTTAAGTGGGAAGGTGAAGCATCTATGAAAATGTTCACTGTGGGTTCATCACAACAAAAATATATTATCAATTTAAAAGCCAAAGCATAGGACATAGGCTAAATACACAGTAAATTCACAAAATTGAAAACTATGCAATCACTAAAAATGATGATAAAGAACAATAAAATATATTTGCATGATCCCAAAATTGTAATATGTGTGAAGAAAAAAATTCTAGAAAGACATGTCAATCATAAATTTTATTTATTATTTTAATCATAAATAAGGTTTCACTTTATTGTTTTAAATTTTTCTTTTATCAAAATTATTTTATATTGAGTATCTAACAATGAGAACAATGCAGAATACAACTTTTGAAAAAATGAGACCGTTTTAAGTATGTTTTTAAGAAACTAATGGATCTTTTAAAAATTTTATTCATTTATTTTTATGCGGTGCTAAGAATCAAACCCAGTGCCTGACACGTGCTAGGCAAATGCTCTATCACTGAGCCACAATTCTATCTCCTATTTTAAGTATTTTTAAAAATCTGGATAAATATGACTATCCACTTTGAATAGGAAAGACTTTCTGATATCAAAGGAAGAAAACAAAAAGAAAAAGACTGACAGACTTGACTCAATTAAAAAAAATCTCAAAAAATAATGTAATAAAAATCAAAAGGTGAATGAAAAGCTAGAAAAAATAGTTGTAACCAATATGATAGACACATGACCAAAAAAACTTGAAAAAAACATGCAATCTCATTAGTTATCAAACTGGTACATTAAGATTTTTCTCAGCATAGGATAATTGCAAGCAACTTAATCTATAAACTGAATTATTTATTTAATGTACAAGAACTATTTGATGAACTGAAATGCTCACCATCTATAATTAACTGAAAAAAGTGGTTCATATGACAGTTACACATTGAGGAAAAATGTATATATCCATAGAAAAGTAGAACTATACCAAAATATCACGAGTAGTTTCCTCCAGGTGACTAAGATGAGGGTCTTTCTTTCCCCACTACATCTACAAATTGGGGATGATAATAATTCCCACCAACTCAATGGTTAACTATGAAATAAGAGTCTATTTTAAGTAGTTAATTCAGTATATCTGAAATATATATATCTCCATATATCTATTCCTCAAATATTTATTTTTGGTTTTATTGTTGTATTTTACTTAAATTTTTACAATAAATACATAACACTATTTAAAACACAAAGCCATATTGTTTTAACATATACTCACTTTTAATGAAGTACTACATTTTTATAAATATATTTACAAATTATCTTCTAAGTAAAAGTTATCATAATAAAATGAGATTGAAAGGATGTATAAGACAGAGTCTGTGCCCAAAGGAACTTGCAATCTATTAAGAATGGTAAGAATGACTGCTATAATAAAACCAAAATGTTATGAGGAATAAAAAGGAAGTAAAGATCATATCCAGATTTTCTGGTTTTAGTGTTGAAGACTGGGCTGTGGAAGAAGAAATGACATGTGAAATGCACATTTTTTTCATGAGTAAGTGGGGAAGGACTTCACACAGGATTGGTCTGCAGTTGCTATAGAAAAAAGTTTGGAAGAGTATATACATGGGAAGTTAATTGAGCTGAGGCTATCCTGAGAACAATGCTTTCAAATTTACTTAAGAGTAGTTCATGATAGGAATGTTTTATACTATGACACAGAATGCACATACATGTCATGTACATATGTGTATATCTTGTGTGTATACAGATGTGCACACAGGAACAAATTTTATAAAATATAAATAGGTATTACATACTCTGACATTTTCTCATGTACTCTTTTTGTTTGTAAGAAATGATAAAAATCAACTTAATGAAAACAAATGCTTGTTAAAAATGGCAGAATTCCACTAGGTGAAGTGGTGCACGCCTATAATCTAGCAGCTCAGGAGGCTGAGGTAGGAAAATTGTGCGTTCAAAGCCAGCCTCAACAAAAGTGAGGTGTGCTAGGCAACTCAGTGAGACACTGTCTCTAAATGAGATATAAAAAAGTGTTGGGATGTTGCTCAGTGGTTAAGCTCCCCAGGGTTCAATCCTTGGAACTGGGGGAAAAAATGGCAGAATACAGGTTTGTTTTTTCACACTTAATAATTCCTGGTATATAAATGCATATACAGTTTAAAAATGATTTGAATACTGGCAAAAAGAAGACTTTTCTTTCTCTGATAAAGGAGTACAATGGGGCAGAGAAAGAGAATTTAAAAACAGGCCTCAATTCTTTTTTCCCCAGTACACTCAATGACATACTACGACAAAATCCTAATTTTTTTTAATTATGAAAGACTTCACATATGCACATATATATGTATAACATGTATATGTTAGGTAAAAGTAAAAATAACCCAATATGCAGATTAAGAGTTCTGAACTTCTTTTAAGGATGAGTTTTACCAATACCTTGGCAGCACCCATGTGCCTCTCCTAGTTTATATCCCTTTCTCTTCTCTCCTGATGATCTCCACTGTTATGAACATTAAATTAACATTATGTTTAACATTGCCTTTATGTATATATACATTTATATGTGTTATATGTCTATATAGAATTCATATATGTATACATATAGATATCCCGAGTAATATATCAAATTTCTAATTTTTTAATATATGTATGAATAGCATTGAACTCTATTATCAATAAACACTTTGTTCTTGATATTTGTCCAACGAACTGCAGCTTAAGTTCATTCACTTCTCCTACTGAATTTACTATTTCAAAACAATGAAGTTTTTAACATGCCTACAGGACTTCTTAGTTCAGGGATAGAGTTTCTACAACATAGATCATGCCCATCCATCATGTTCAACTTTAAAAGATAACGCCAAATTGTTTCCCAAAATGGTTATACCAATTTATATTCCTACTAATAGAATACTACTGTTGCACTAAACCCTTCCAATTAAGCATTATCTAGTTCTTATCCATAGCCTTCATCCTCCTTCAATTTTTCCTAGGTACTGCAATGAAATTAATAGTTACCAAATAAAACTCTCCCTTCTACTCAAAAGCCTTCAAAGATTCTCTACTTATTTATCCTAAAGAGTTAAAATCATCATACGGTAATACATGCATACCCATGTTTATAGAAGCACAATTCACAATAGCCAAACTATGGAACCAGCCTAGATGTCCATCGATGGATAAAGAAAACATGGTATATACACACACAACAAACTTTTATTCATCCATAAATAAAAACGAAATATGGCATTGCAGGAAAACGAATGGAACTATTTCGAGAACATTATGTTAAGTGAAATAAGCCAAATTCAGAATGTCAAGGGTCATATGTTTTCTCTCATATGTGGAAGCTAGAGAAGAAAAAAGAAAAAAAAAAGGTGGGGGTGGATCTCCTAAAAATCAAAGGGAGATCAATGGAGGAAAGGATTAGGGGATGGGCGATGGGGAAGGAGGGGAAAGTGATGAGGAGTGATACTGGCCAAATTCTATTGTTGTATTGTGTGTATGTATGCATGTGTAACAATAAATCACATCATTATGTACAACTATAATGCACCAATAAAAAATGTGGAAAAAAAGGACTATCAAGTAGAAATGGGGATATGGCAAAAATTACATAGCACTGATTATCAGATGAGAACATTAGCACTGTATTAAAAATATTTTCTAGCAATACCTGTTGGTTCAGAGTTAAATTAGAATAGAGAAGGGAAACAATACTGAAAGCCAATGGTGCATAATGGCAAACTTTTTTTTTTTTTTTTTGTAAAGAGCTTGGCAGCAAATATTTTAGGCTTTCTGGGTTATTCTCTTTTCTTTCTTAAAAACAGTTATGTGAAAATGTAAATACTATTCTTGGTTCATGGGCCTTAAAAACAATAAGAACAACAAACAAACAAACAAAACAACCACTGACCAGATTTAACTCAAGCCATCCAGTTTGTCCTGTTATAAAGGATAAAATTCTAACTTCTTAGTTTCATAGGAAAAAAAATCTTTAAAATTTAACTTCAATCTATTTCTCTAATCATGTCATTCCAAGTTTACCTTAAACTTCTTGGTTGCGGAGTTTTTCAATTTCCTGAATACTCAGTTACAGGTCTTTCCTAATTCTGCAGTTGTCTTAGGATGCAGTCTCTCTCCATTTCGCAGTTTAGAGTTATTTATCATTCAAAATCCATGCCAAATGTAATTATTTATATACCATCACAATTCACCCAAGCTATGATTATGTTTTCTATTCAAAATATCTTTCTTATTGTTTCATATCTCTCTTAAAGTCTTCATCATGCCGAACAATCCTTTTACAAGTCTACCTCCTCAAATGCCCACTAATCTTTGTGTTCCCTCATCCCTTCACCAGTGCTTAACTGTACATAAAATATAGAACATATTCAATAAATATTCATCAATGAATAAACTACAAACTTAGTATTTTTAAACATAAATACTTTCGTGGGATTACTAACTAGTAAGATAATATCAAAAAACTTGCTTTATATAATGAAAACTGGATTCTACAAGCTTACTTTAAAAAAAGATAATTTGCATTTTAATTTCACTGTGATTTTAAGAGAATTTTCTATTTTACATGCCTGGTTGTGTTCATGAGCTGTACAATTATCTGTTCCATTATACTCTGTAAGCTGTTCTCTTCTTTTTTCTCTAATAAGAATTTTATGAACATCATCTTCCAGTCTATTGAAGAATCCTCCATCATGTGATAAAGTCTGAGAAGAACTCAATTCCTGTCAAAAATGAATTATGATTTACTATTATTCAACCCAACAAGTGAATTCATTTAATAAACCTAGTCAGTCACTAGAAGGATAAAGAATGAAAAAAAAAAAAAAAAAGATAGCTAGGAGATTATCAACCACTCAATCCTTCTGTATCTCCAGAAAATAAACAGTAGACCCATTTCCAAAAGTCCTTTTCTTACTTCATATTTTTTTAAAGTTGGGAACTGATTGAT
This sequence comes from Marmota marmota marmota, assembly GCF_001458135.2. NCBI lineage: Eukaryota > Metazoa > Chordata > Mammalia > Rodentia > Sciuridae > Marmota > Marmota marmota. Next base: position 641,499 of record NW_025999928.1, read on the forward strand.
TTTAAAGCTTTTGTTACTCACATGCAATTCACTCTTCTAAGTGTTATATTTATTGTACCTTTTAACCTAAAAAACATTAATTTTTTTTTTTGTAGTATTGGGGATGAAACCTAGAGCCTCATGTGTGCTAGGCAAGTTGCTCTACCACTGAGCCACATCCCAAGACACACCCCCTTCCTATTCTGAGGCAGGGCCTTGCTATGTTGTGTCCAGAATGGTCTCTAACTCCCTGAGTTCAAGTAATCCTCCTGTCTCAGCCTTCCCAGTAACTGGGAGTACAGGCATGCACCACTGCAAATGGTTTTAGTAATTACACTTACTTCTAACATCTACTTTGAGTTAATTTTTTTGTATGGTATTGAAGGAGTACAAATTCATTCTTTGGCATGTAGATATCCAGCATTATTTGTTAAGAAGACTATTTTCCCCAATGAATTGTCCTGGCACCCCTGTCCAAATCTCTGGACTCGTAATCCCATCAACCTATGTTTATATTTATGCTGATAATGCACTGTATTGATTAATAACCTTGTATTGCTTGATATTTTGCATTGCACTTATAAATAATTTTTAACATAAATTCTATATACCATGAAGAATGTTTTAAAGAGATAATTTTTTTTTTAATTTTTTTTATTGGTTGTTCAAAACATTATAAAGCTCTTGACATATCATATTTCATACATTAGATTCAAGTTGGTTATGAACTCCCAATTTTACCCCAAATACAGATTGCAGAATCACATCGGTTACACATCCACATTTTTACATAATGCCCTATTAGTAACTGTTGTATTCTGCTACCTTTCCTATCCTCTACCATCCCCCCTCCCTCCCCTCCCATCTTCTCTCTCTACCCCATCCACTGTAATTCATATTTCTCCTTGTTTATTTTCCCATTCCCCTCACAAACTCTTATATGTAATTTTGTATAACAATGAGGGTCTCCCTCCATTACCATGCAATTTCCCTTTTTTCTCCCTTTCCATCCCACCTCATGTATCTGTTTAATGTTAATCTTTTCTTCCTGCTCTTCCTCCCTGCTCTGTTCTTAGTTGCTCTCAGTATATCAAAGAAGACATTTGGTATTTGTTTTTTAGGGATTGGCTAGCTTCACTAAGCATAACACAAGTACATGAAAAAATGCTCACCATCTCTAGCAGTCAGAGAAATGCAAATCAAAACCACCCTAAGATACCATCTCACTCCAGTAAGATTGGCAGCCATTATGAAGTCAAACAACAACAAGTGCTGGAGAGGATGTGGGGAAAAGGGTACTCTTGTACATTGCTGGTGGGACTGCAAACTGGTGCGGCCAATCTGGAAAGCAGTATGGAGATTCCTGGGAAAGCTGGGAATGGAACCACCATTTGACCCAGCTATTGCCCTTCTTGGACTTTTCCCTGAAGACCTTAAAAGAGCGTACTACAGGGATACTGCTACATCGATGTTCATAGCAGCACAATTCACAATTGCTAGACTGTGGAACCAACCCAGATGCCCTTCAATAGATGAATGGATAAAAAAAATGTGGCATTTATACACCATGGAGTATTATGCAGCACTAAAAAATGACAAAATCATAGAATTTGCAGGGAAATGGATGGCACAAGAGATAATATTTTATCATTATATATACAATTATGTAAAATTACAAAGTTTACACATTCTCCAATAAAGTAGTATTCCTCCTCTGACTTCCTTTGTATGCACAGAGACTAAAGAAAATATTCTTCTCACTCTCAATGATTTCACTTAGGCCCCACATTTTTAAGTTCTAATACAATTTTACCCGTTTCAATTGTATTTGTGATCAAATTCTACATCCTTTTCCCTTCACATTATCTATGAAAATTAAGTGTTTGAATAAACTATTTTCTTGTATATAAGTGCTTAATACACAAATGACATTTTAAAAGTTTGTAAAATGCTTTATATTTTACAAAGCATTTAAACAAACATTACTATTTGAATCTCATAAATACTATGAGAAGTTGACAGAGCAAGTATTTATCCCTCCCGCTCAGGAATGCCCATAAATTATTGCTAAATGCTACAGATATAACTCTTAAACCTATTGCTTCATGAAATATTTCCAGAATATTCTTTTATAAATAATTTTTTACACCTTTATTTTACTTGTTTATTTTTGTATGTGGTGCTGAGGATCGAACGCAGGGTCTCACACATGCAAACTGAGCACTCTACCGCTGAGCCACAACCCCAGCCCCCAGAATATTCTTTTCTTAAAAAATATTTTTAGTTGGAGATGGGCACATACCTTCACTTTATTTATTTTTATGTGGTGCTGAGGATTGAACCTAGTGCCTCACACATGCTAGGCAAGCACTCTACCACTGAGCCCCTAGCCCCTCTTTCAGTACATTCTGTTAAGACTTCATCTGAAAGCAATAAATACAAAAGTGCTTAAAACACTTCTATAAACAGAATAAATAACATGCTGTTGGCAACAATCTCTGGATTTTCCTGCAACTAAAAAGACTGCAGTTCCATCTAGTGTGTCTACTTTTTGATAGATGCTCCCATTACTACAATCCTATCCCAATCTCTATCCACTATCCCTATTCTCATATCTTTTGAGTAGTTCTTAGTGAGGCACAAAATTTCTTTTCAGCCTATAAGATGAAAAATTTCAAACTACAACTTGATAAACTACGGGGGAGACAAAAATAATTCAACTACCACCCCCCACCGTTCATCACAGAAAAAAAGATCGAAATGTGGTGAATTTAAGAATATAGATTCTTTAAATCAATTACTGTATAGCCAATTCAATTTCAATTTAATCTGAAATCTGAGCACAGCATACAATGAGTAAGACAGTATAATGCTTGCATAAATATAGACATACAAATCAATTAAACAGATTGATAGTCTTATCGTAAACTTTTACATTTATGGTCAATTTAATTTTTTAAAAGGTGCCAAAGCACTTCTTTAAGGAGATAATAGTATTTTCAATAAGAAGCACTGGGAAAACTGGATATGCACATGCTGAAAGGTAATTTTGAATTTTTTATTCATACCAAAAGGTAAATTTGAATTTTTTATTCATACCATACAAAAAATTAACTAAAATATGAATCATAAACATTAAGGAAAAATTAAAACTATAATGCTTCTCAAATAAATAATAATGGTCTTCGGTTAGGCAAAGAGTTATTAAATGAACATCAAAAGTATAATCCATCAAAACATAAAATTTTTCTGCTTCAAAAGATACCATTAAGAAAACAAAAAGGCAAAACACAGCCTGAGAGAAAATAATTAGAAATCATACATCTGACAGAGGACTCATATCCTCCAAACATATGAAGAAATCTTATAATCAATAATTAGACAACACAATTAAAATGGGCAACAGAACTGAACAGACACTTCATCAAAGAAGATGCAAAAATTGCTGCTAAGCAAATGAAAAAATGCTTCTTAGTTTAAGAAAGTGCAAACTGAATGAAAATTACAATTACATGCTATAATCAAATGGCTATAATCAAAACCAGAGACAATATCTAGTATTAGTAAGAATGTATAGAAAATGGAACCCTCAGGGGAAATACTAGCAAGAATACTGGCCAAATTATATTGTTATATTATGTGCATGTGTGAATATTTAACAACAAATCCCACCATTATGTATAACTATAATGCACCAATTTTAAAATGTGGAACCTAGAGCCCTCGTGTTGCTGGGAATGATAACTGGTGCAGTCATTTTTTAAAACAATCTGACAGACTCTAAGTCTAAACATAAATTTACCATACAACCCAGCAATTTCACTCCTAGATATCCACCTAAGAGAAACGAAACACACAGCCAACAAATGTTCATTCACAGAAAATCCACCAACATTTATACAATGGAATATTATTCACCAATAAATCTGAATGAATTACTGATACATGCTATATATGGGTAAAGCTCAAAAACACTAAGTGAAAGAACTTAAATGTGTAAGACTACATATTGTAGGAGTACATTCATAAGAGATTGCCAAAAAAGGCATATCTGCAGAGATAGAGGTCAGAAGAGTCATTGCCAAGGGCTGAAGGTAGGAGTAGAGACTAATTATAAATGTATATGCCAGGGCTAGGGTTGTGATTCAGTGGTAGAGTGCTTGCCTAGCACATGTGAGGCACTGGGTTTGATCCTCAGCACCACATTTTAAAAAATACATAAAATAAAATAATAAAGTTATCATGTTCATCTATAACTAAAAATATTTTATAAAATAAATGGATATGCAGGAGCCTTGGGAATTATGGAAATTTTTGAAAACTAGACTATGATTATAGCCACAAAACTCTTTAAATATACTACAAATGAGAGTAGGGGTTGTAGTTCTGTAGTAGAAGTTGCCTAACATGCATGACACCCTCAGTTCAATTCCCAGCAACTCAAAACAAATATTAAGTAAATATTATTTTAATACACACATGCTATATACACATGCAATAGACAAATTTTATGGTACATAACTCAATAAAGCCATTTCTAAGAAGGCACTCACAACTCCACCATTCTTTTGTTTTTTTTTAAAGCAGTTTTTTTTGTTGTTGTTGTTTATTTTTATGTGGTGTCGGGGACCAAGCCTAATGCCTCACACATGCTAGGCAAGTGCTCTACCACTGAGCCACAACCCCAGCCCCTCCACCATTCTTCTTAACAATTTAGAACACTGTTTATCCCCTTGTGCCCTGCCCTCATGTAGTTTTCACTTATCTCTATCTTCCTGCAAAGTTAATACTACCCCTCAAATTTAGTTTATCATTCCCATCTTTGGTTTGTGTTTTACAAGCATATCATTAAACAATATAAATGCATTTGCCCATTTTCTCTATTTACTTTTTATTATGAAATTTTTCATCCATTTATTCTACCCCTAAACTTAACAACTGTAAAGTTTTTCCTATATTTATCCTATATTTCCCCTATTGTTGCTTATAATTTTACAGCATAGCCATCATGACATTTTATCTCAAAATTCTTTCACATGCAGTTATAAAATATTTTTCAATGTAACCATATTATCACACCCAACAAAAACATATTTTCTAATATCATATACTTATGCCTATTTCATATTTGAATTTCTTCAACGGTAACAAAACATCTTATTACTAGTCTAATTAAGGTCTACATATTACATTTGGTCATCTCTTAAATCTCCTTTAATCTAGAACATCCTCCTCCAAACACTCCACCTTTTCTTCTCAGTAACATTTTTGTTTTGTTTTGTTAAAGAGACCAGGTCAGTTGTCCTACAAAGTATCCATCTCGGTTTTGCTGGTTTGCTTTATCTCTTGTAAAATGGAAGTCAGAGCTCAAGGCTTGATTTATATATTAGGTTAAATTTTAAAAAAAATTTTTTTAGTTGTAGATGTACACAATACCTTTATTTTATTTACTTTTATGTGGGGCTTAGGATTGAACCCAGTGCCTCATATGTGCTAGGTGAGCGCTCTACCACTGAGCCACAACCCCTGCCTCAGGTTAAGTATTTTTAGCAAGAATACTTAAGTTTTGCCAGGTGCAGTGATGCATGCCTATAATGCCAGCAGCTCAGGAGGCTGAGGCAGGATTGTGAATTCAAAGCCAGTCTCAGCAATTTAGCAAGGCCCTAAGAAATTCAACAAAACCCCATTTTTAAATAAAATATAAAAAAGGGCTGGAAATGTGACTCAGCAGTTAAGCGCCTTTGGGTTCAATCCCCATTTCTTTAAAAAAAAAAAAAAAAAAACTTAAGTTTTGTTTAAGTTTTATAAAATTGATACCACTCTGAGAAAATCTTCTGAGACTTATTTTTCATTTAACACTGTTTTGGATCATACGTGTAGTTACCCAGAAACATAACTTTACTTTCACTACTGTGTAAACCTTTGTGTGATTACACTAAAATTTATCCATTCTGCTGAAAAATAATAGATTTTTTTCCAGTTTTTTTCTTTGGGAAAGATGAAAGTGGGCTAGTCCATTGCACACATAAACATAAAATTCCTATGGTTCCTAGGAAATATAAAAGTTTCTCTAGGACATGTGTACTTAGGAGTAAAACTGCAAAATTGTAACTTATATCAAGGACCTGCATGCAAGCTACAGCCCAAAAGGGGCCTGCTGCCAGTTTTGAAAATAAAGTTTTACTGCAACGCAACCATTCTCAGTCATTTAAGTAAGCTATAGCTGCTTTTATTCTATAAATGGCAGAACTGAGTAGTTGTGACAAAGACCAGATATAAAATATTTGCTACCTGGCCCTTTATAGAAAAAGTCTGCTGACTCCTCAGTTATTATAAATTTTCAAATTTATAAGAACACAAAATTATGCAAAGTATTTGTACTAATATACATTCTCACCAATATAAACTGATCTATAATTCTATAGATCCATGACCTCTGAATCTTGATATTTTTAAACTTCTTAATTTTTGCCTGCCTGGTGGGTGAAGGGGAAAAACAAAACAAAACAAAAAAACAGTATTCTCAGTGTGATCTTAATTTACATTTCTCTGATTAGTTACAAAGTAGGCTGTTTGTCATGTTTTTGTTATACATATTTCCTGGTTTGTGAACTGTCTGATGTTTCTTGCTTATTCTTTCATATTTATATCTTGTGAGACAGTAACCATTTGATTGGAGTTCTTTCTCTACCTAGATACATCTTAGTTCTTTATCAGTTCTATATTTTGAAAACTTCATTTGTGCCTTACTTTTTTACATTCTATTTGGTATTTTGTGGAAAATAAGTTATTTACTTTGAATGTCATCCAATTTATAAATCATTTGTTTTAGAGTATTTCTGTGAATTTTTCCCATACTCCTCAGTCACAAACATGTTCTCCTGTATTTTCCAGTTCTAAAAGTTATAAATATGCCTTTTATATAAATGGCTCATCTGTATGCAGAACTGATTTTATTGTGTGATGAAAAATAAAGATACAATTTATTTTTTTTCTTAATACAGCTGTTCCTTGCTTTTCTACATATAAAACATGATAAAGTTAGAATAATTAACAAGTATAGAAATGGCCCAGGATTAAACTGCCCAGTGGGACAAAACAGCTCAAAAACATATTCATACATACATGGACTTTTGGTGAATGACAAATACATTATTTATGGTTCTTCTTTATGAGTTCTTAGCTCTTGGCCTTTGATGTTCTATACTAGTAACTTGTTGAGTTCTAAAAACAAAAACAAAAATTCTAGGATTTTCACTAGACTTACAGAGACTCTACAGATTAATTTGTGGGAAAACTTTCATTATAATACTTTCATATTTCTAAGAGTTCCATGTTAGGTCTTAGAGGACAGCCTTCTAGCTTTACAATTTAAGATACTTTAAAGGCCTGGGATTGTGGCTCAGTGGTAGAGTGCTTGCCTCATGCTTGAGACACTGAGTTTGATCCTCAGCACCACATAAATGTGAAATAAAGATATTGTGTCCACTTAAAACTAAAAAAATATTTTTTAAAAAGATACTTTAACATACTGTTATACAATTTTCAAAATAGCAAACTATGTGCTTTTTTGTTTTTACTACTCAAGTGTTTTTAACTTACTCCAAGAGGAAATCTAAATAATGATGTTCTCCAAGTGAGCTATTAATGACGACATTATATTTGGGGTAAGTCTACTTTCTCCTCTCCCCCAGGGTAAACTCCAATAGAATCAAGTCTTAACTTGAAATAATTATGCATTTAATAAGCTGTTACTATATAATCAGGACTATACTATGCATGGGCTACTCTCCTGGAACTCATAATACTAAGAAAGATAAAAACTAATACATAAATAACTCTTCTTTAAATCCTCTTTAAATAGGAAGATAACTCTTTTTTAAATAACTCTTCTTTAAATCAGGAATAATAAACTATAAAGCATGTAGCCACTTCTTTTGTAAATGGCAAATATAGTTAATTGTTAGTGGCATTTTTTTTCTTACTGAACAAGAATGTAGTCTCATAATTATTCTTAATACAGAGCTCCATGAAAGCCCTAATAATGTTTTTAAAGTGGCAGAGAAAATGAAACCTACTATGTGTTTGTTATAAACATTATTAAAATACATAAGCAGACTCCAACAAAGACTCTTGAAAGTTTTAGTAAGAAGGTAGAACAATGTCATTCACTCAACTGATTTTCATTTACATTACTATTTACCATGTGTCAGAAATTAAGATTACTAGGGAACAAAATAAACAAAATTTGATTTTGTTAACTTCTAAGAACTCAAATTCTAGTGAAGAAATAAAATGATAAGGAGGAGTTTCAAGATGACAGAATAGAAGCGGTCACTTTCCTGACTCCTCCATAGAGTGAAACAAGAAAGTAGACAGGCAGCTTCTTGGCAAAGTGGGCAAACAAAAAAAAAAGTGGGGGGACTTTACTGGAATTTAAAACTGGACATTCAAAAAGCAGACCAGAGACTCAGGAGGTTGGATATAATAAAATAAGGAGGAAATCCCCAGCGGCACAGTCAGGCTGGAAGCAGCAGCCAGAGTAGTCCCTCTATGAGCACAGTGGAGGGATAAAGGAATAAAGGAAGCCAAATTTGGGGGAGGCCCAAGATGTGCCGGGTATGGAGCATTTAGAGATCAAGGACCGGCAAACCCGAAGGATGCGCTGCACAATATCCATGTGCAGGGAAAGAAGACACCACCTCTCCAGTCAGCGTGTAGAAGAAGGAAAGAACCATTTTGCAGCCGCTGCACTGGGCCAGCACCTGAAGGTGCCAATTCCTGGCAAACCCGAGTCTGGGCTGAAATACAGCCCCAGTAAACACATACTGCAGACACAGAGTGTGCTTGTAACCAGGAGAAAATCAAACGGGAAAGAAGTTTACACAGGGAACAACTGGTAATGGATACCCATCCTGCTCTACCCCTCTCTTTCAATCCGACTGCTTGCAGGACCAGCTGGAAAAGACCTATCTTGCCAGGAACTTGGAAGGGAGGAGGCAGGAGAGATCATTTAGAGACTGAACCTTTACAGGAAACGTGAGGTCTGAAGGTGACACAGGGGGCTAAGAATTGGCTATCTCACCAACAGAAACCAGGGGAGATCCCTGGAGTACAGTTTCTCAGTGTGGATCAGCAAGTACTGAGCCCTGGAGGTGTGCTGATTTAAAATCTCCAGACCAACTGGCATTCAGTGAAGAGCCTGGAGCCCATCTAAGCCTAAATGCTGCCTTCAGGAATTCCACCTACTGGATTACCTCTCTCACTCCAGCAATCCAGAGGGTGGAGGATCAAGCTCCAGAGGACTCCACCTGAAACTACTGAGAAAAGGAAATTAGAATCTTTTGAACTCCTTAACTTTTCATCAAGATCTTTTTTTTTTTAATTCTTTTTCTCTGTTTAATTGTGATCTTAATGGTATATGGACACTTATACATATTCATTTTTTTCTCATTTCTAACATTTTTAAAGCCAATTATTTTTCATGGATTAGTTTTTTTTTCTGTGAACTAGAATGTTTGGTATATTTTAGTTTTGCATTTTTTTATTTTTAATTTTTTATAATTTTTACTTTATATATTTTTTCTGTTTCCATTCTCTTTTCATTTGCTAATAGCTAATCTCTATTTTCTTTAATTCTTCCTTTACTTTTTTACTTCTTCTCTCCTCCTGCCTCATAATCATTACATCCTCTCTGATCTCTCCCTGTTCACCTTTTGAAATTATAAACCCTTTTGCAAACCTGCTGTTTTTATTGTATGATAATATCATTTCTGTATATTTGGATAATTAACATTATGGATATCATCGTAGGTACTATTTGTTTTAATGCTGTGTATTGTTTACATTGGTGGTGGTATTATTTGTCTTCCCCTAAATGGTGTGGTAGTGGAAACCTCGGGACATTATAAGTCCACAGGGTAGAAACTCTACTGCCTCAGATCCATACTGTTAGATGGGCAGACACATAAACAACATGAAAAAGCAAGGAAAAAAACTGCCCCAAACAAACCTAGATACTCCAAAACCAGAATCCATCAACACCACATTGAAAAAAAATGTCAGAGAAGGAATTAAGAATGTACCTAGAACTGTGAAGTTAAAGAACAGTATGAGAAATGAAATCAGAGAGAAAAATACATAATTTTGAAAACAGAGTTGACCATGGAGAGAAGAATTAAGAAACCATGAACAGAATTCCAAGAACTATGGGATAACATGAATAGACCAAATTTAAGATTTATCGCAATAGATGAAGTTGCAGAGGTACAAACCAAAGGAATGCACAATCTTTTCAATAAAATAATATACTAGAAAATTTTCCAAACCTAAAGAATGGAATATAAAATCAAATACAGGAGGCTTACCAGACCCCAAATGTACAAAATTACAACAGACCCACACCAACGCACATTATAATGAAAATGCCTAAATACAGATAGAATCTTAAAGGCTGTGAGAGAAAAATATCGGATTACCTATACGGGGAAATCAATTCAGATCTATCAAGTGCTGAAAGAAAATGGATACCAACCAAGAATCCTATATCCAGCAAAATTAAACTTCAGATTTGAAGATCAAATAAAAATCTTCCATGATAAACAAAAGAATTTGCAACTAGAAAGCCTGCACTACAAAACTATCTCAACAAAATATTCCACGAAAATGAAATGGAAAAAAAAAAGTGAAAACCAGCAAAGAGAGGAACTACACTAAAGGAATAGTCAATCAAAGGAGAAGCTAATTAAAATTAAAAACTAGAAATGAGCCCAAATAACCAGGAATACAAATCATATCTCAATAATAACCTTGAACATTAATGGCCTAAACTCATCAATTAAAAGACACAGACTGGGAGGCTGATTTAAAAAACAAGTCTCAACAAGATGCTGTCTCCAAGAGACATCCACTTACTGAAGGTGAAAGGATAGAAAAAATATATCACTCACATGGATCACATAAACAAGCAGAGGTTTCTATCCTCAAATCAGATAAAGTGGATTTTAACCCAAAGTTAATCAGAAGGGAAAAGAAGGCCATTTCATACTGCTTAGAGGAATTATACATAAACAAGACATTACAATCATAAATATTTATGCCCCAAACAATGGAACATCCACGTACATCAAACAAACCCTTCTCAATTTCAAGAATCAAATAGAGCACAACATAATAATACTGATAACTTAAAATGCCTCTGTCTCTACTGGATAGATCCTCCAAACAAAAACTAAACAAAAAAGCTATACAAGTAAAAAATACAACTGATAATTTAGATTTAACAGACATATATAGAATATCAATGACTGAATATACTTTCTTCTCAGCAGCACCCGGATCCATCTCTAATATTGACCATCACATATGTTGGCATACAATTATAATATTACCTTAATATATTTTTAGCACCTGTAGTGTTATTTTTTAAATATTTTTTAGTTGTAGTTGAACACAATATCTTTATTTTATTTATTTATTTTATGTGGTGCTAAAGATTGAATCCAGGGCCTCACACATGCCAGGCAAGCGTTCTACCACTGAGCCACAACCCCAGCCCCTGTAGGGTTATTTTTAATAGCTCCCTTTCCACTGATATTAATTTTTGTTCTTGCTTTTTTCTTGATTAGACTTGTTTATTTTTGTACTATTTCTCTATTTCATCTATTTCTGCTCCTACTCTTATTTTTTCCTTCCTACTGCATAATTTGAAAATAATTTGTTAATCTAGCTTCTTTCTGATATGAGTTACTTTAAGTTATAAATGTTCATCTGAGTACTGTTTCATCCCAGAAATCCTGATACTGAAAATTTTATTATCACTTAGTTCAAAGCACTTTTTATTTACTTTTCTCGGGCTTTTCCCCTTGACCTCTGAGATATTTATAAGGGTGCTACTTAATTTTGAAATAGTTGATGAGTGGGGGTGGGGTTCTCTATATGTTAAGGTGATTGATTTCTAATGTAATAAATCATACAGGAAACAGTCTACATGATTTCAAATTTTAAAAAGTAATGGAATTGCTGACTGCATTGGTTATATACATGTCAAAGGTGATGAAATTACATACTTCAAATATGTACTTTTTATTGTACTTCCAAAAATTTTTTTTTAGTTGTTGATAGACCTTTATTTTATTTATTTATATGTAGTGCTGTGAATTGAACTCAGTGCCTCATACATGCCAGGCAAGTGCACTACGGCTGAGCCCCAGCCCTTGTTCTTCAATTTTACCTCAATAAAGCTATGGGAAAAAAATGATGACAAGGAGTTGAATGCTATTAAACAGGCTGTTCAGGGCATCTAAATAAGATCATGATTGGGGAAAGCTTGCAGGAAAATGTGACCCTATGGCTAAGTTCTAAAGCAAGATGTTTACTCTGGTCAGTGACTCACTAGACAAGTTAGCCAGATAAAGAAAAATAGAGAAGAATATAGTATGAAAAAATACAGTATGTTCAGAAAAACTCAAGGCTTGGTATACAGAAGAGTCAGTCTTGAAAATATAAAAATTATTTTTAAAAGTAGTTCAGGAGCTTCCAGGTATGTTGGCACATTTCTATAATACCAGCACTTGGGAAGCTGAGGCAGGAAAGATCACAAGTTCCAGGACAGCATTAGCAACTTAGCAAGGTCCTAGGCAACTTAGTGAGAGCCTGTCTCAAAATAAAAAAATAAAAATAAAAAGGGCTGCGATGTAGTTCAGTGGTAAATTACCTCTGGGTTCAAGCCCCAGATTTAAAAAAAAAAAAATAAATACGTACAGGAAAGGGCAAGGGCTAGGGTGGGAGACTGATTTTTATATAAACCCTCCTCTATCATTCAGTTATTACTACATGTATATGTTCTGGAAGTAAAAATCTGATGGAGAATAAGCTACAAGGAAATAATGAATCAAAAAATAATCACCAATAATTGCTAAAGCATTGACTTATAAGGCTGATGAGAAGCGTTAGAATGGCTGTAACATCCGAACCCCACTGATCACTTAAATATACTTTTATTTTAAAATAGTGTTAGACTTACAAAAAAGTTGCAAAAATAATATAGGGGTTCCCACATATCCCTCACCTGTTTTCCCCTGTTGTTAACACTTTACATTATTATGGTACATTTGTTATAAGTAAGGAACCAATATTGGTAACACTGATCACCTCGTCAAGGAACTGTCTGCCAGAATTCTCCAGCGTAAAGTTATTTTCCCTCCTTCCATAGCAAAGCCACTAAGCAAAGCCCACACTCAAGGAGGTATGGGAGAAATTAAGTTCCATCTACTGGAAGGAGAATATCTACATAAACCATTTGGAATTTTTACGAGTGGAAGATTTATCTCTCTTCTCACATTTATTTACTTATTTGAACCACTTATTACTGATTCATAAGTATACACTTTGTACTTTGGGTACAATATTATGTTTACTTGGTTTCTCAAATTATCTCAGCTCTGACTATTGGAGCTACTTTAGTGGCTCTTACTATCCCTCTGACATGCTCCCAATCTTTTTTTTTTTTTTTTTTAAAGCACCTTCTTACTTTTCTGCACTACAAGATGCTCTAGGTTCATCTTATATATCTCCTCTTGTGGTCCTAGAAGCAGTCATTTCTCCTAGTCCTGGTTCGTTTTGTTGAAAATTTTGGTATGAGAGCCACCAATCAGTTTTAACATCATAAAAATAGCAAAACATTCTACAACCCTTGATTTGATATGATGGGAAATATATTATACACTCTAAGAAACACTCATGCCTCTTTAATCTATTTAAGAAAACAATTTGAATCTAACCGTCTCAAGGGCTGGGGTTACAGCTCAGTGGTAGAGCGCTTGCCTAGTACGTGTGAGGCACTGAGTTTGGTCCTCAGTACCACATTAAAATAAATAAAATAAAGGTATTGTGTCCATCTACAACTAAAAAATATATTTTAAGAAAACCTAATTAACAGTTTATAAGAAACACTGTGAAGACGTAATCCTCAGATCCCCACATAATCATATGATCTGTCTTGAGATGAAGCCACAGATAGCAACTGAGAGTAGAGAGTTCTAAAACTGTTGAAACATCTGGATCCAGTCAACTATGAGGCCAGTTCTCCCCCTATTCTTTTATGACTTGGTTATATGAACCAAATAAGCATTTTTATGTATTTATTTATGTATTTTTTTTGCTTATGCTGGACTGAGTTGGCCTTCTGTTACTCAAAACCAGAGAAGTAATAAATAAGTATAGGAAAGGGAACAAAAATAAATGCAACACATTAAGACTAGGACATGGCTTGAAATTTAAGTAAAGCCAGCTTTTAGGTGAGATATTTAAAAGTCAGTTTAAATGTATGTGCTTTTAACTTTAATAGTCTATATTAATAACATTTTGGTAGGTATAACTAATAGTTAATAGTTGATTAACTATTTTACTTTTTAACATCTTTCTCTTATTATTTAATTATACAATGATGAATTATCATAACGTTAGAAAACCAACAGATCCAATATTTTTTTCATAATATACTAGATCCTAAAATAAGTTACTTATTCACTCATGTAACCAAGCATAGTACAATCAGAAATAAATAGGTTATGAAGCCACATAGGATTGATTTTGTTCCTTGGCTCTTTCCTTTATCTCTAGTCCTTTTAATTTTTAATAAAAACAATTACAGCACAGACATGATAAAAACTCAAAAACATACTGTAAAAACCCTTTTCTCTTATCCTTGTCCTAGGATCACCCCCTGCCTCCTTTGGTAAAAACTGTTATAATTTCTTGGGTATTCAACAACTGTTATAATTTCTTGGGTATTCTTCCACAGACTGCCTATTCAAGCATCCTGAAGACTTGACCTTTGGACTTTAAGACTTGATGATCACTAAAATTTCTAAAGTTATATAACTATACTAGAAGGACTAGCATCAAGAAAGTCAGATAAAAGTGGGTCTCAAGAGAAAGGATAAACTATAAGATACTCTTCCCAGCAGTACCAGCACTTTAAAACATATTAAGGTTTTTTAAAATTAAGATTTAAAAAACTTTTAAAAATAAAATAACATTTCTTAAAAGGTTATTTGAGGTTTTATAAAGAGGTTTGTATAAGCAACTACTCTGTTATTACTTCTGTTTATCTAGAATTCTCTTGGGATATTCCTGTTTATACTCTAGTGAAGGACACTGGTGGATAAATGATAGTCAACATCTCCCAGATATTTAATGAAGAAAAGCTAACTGTATTCCACTCCCTACATGCAGTTCAAGTACCTCTAAATCACCTAACAAAAAAATTTTAAAAATGATTTTAATTTTATCCAATAAATGCCTGATTTACAAGGGGCAGGTAAGAATGTTATTCTGACAAGGGGTTAGGTACTTTAGAGTAATGATGAAAAAAAATTCTCCTGATATTAAGTAACATATAAGGATAGAAATAATTATTCAGAATATAATGTAATAAAGATTAGTACATTTATAGGAACAGAAAACATTTCATTTTGGAGTTCAAACAAATATTTTCAGTCTTCTTTTTTGGATTCTCTGGGGTGGAGGAGATAAAATTCTTCTAAACTCCTAGAGCAAGGGCAAAACCACTGTAACATTTAAGTCCCATAAAGTGAATACAGGTTGAGAATTTCTAATAAAAAAATCTGAAATCCAAAATGCTCCATCCTATTTGGATGTTTAGTGTTTTCAGATTAGGGATGCTCAACCAGAAAAGTCTATGCAAATATTCCAAAATCCAAAACCAGAAACAATTTACTGGTTCCAAGTGTTTTGGATAAGGGATACTCAACCTGTAATACTAGTAATAGAAATGGAACATAAAGGTGATATGTTTCTAACAAGCATTAAAAGATGAAGTGAATTATATATTCTTTTGACTAATTTCTTAAATAGTTATGTGGGAAATAAGACTACATTTTAAATATAAAACTTGTAAATCATAAGGATTCTTTTTTTTTTTTTAATATTTATTTTTTTAATTTTCGGCAGACACAACATCTTTATTTGTATGTGGTGCTGAGGATCGAACCCAGGCCGCACGCATGGCAGGCAAGCGCGCTACCGCTTGAGCCACATCCCCAGCCCCATAAGGATTCTTTACAATGAATTTTATTTCATATGAAATTTAATAATTGAGGATAGGAAAAATATGATTCCCTATACAGATGCTTATTTAAATACAACTCATCTTGAATATATTAAATAGATAAGATCCTCTTGCTCTGCATTTTTTTTTGTTAATCTTTCACATCAGAAAAGAAAAAAAAATCAAAGCATGGAACAGTTGATAGAATTAAAACTATCCCCCAAAACTCAATGGGTAAAAATAAATTGAAATTGGTCCCAAAACAAGTTTCTACTTTTGAACACAGATTTAATATTCAGTCTAAATATGAGGTCATTTAAATTTTAACTAAGAAATAGTGTTAGCAGCTTAAAAATAACCTAAAAAGAATTTCAACTGTTTTAACAATCAATCAATTTTGTGTTTGCAGGTATAGTTACAAACTAAATTATTAATATTAATATGGTGAGAAGATTTTAAATGTGATTTTCTGTTTTTATGGTAGTATGGAGGAGTGAACACAGGACCTTGTGTATGCTAAGCATGATACCACTGAGCTACATCCCTAGCCCCAGATATGGTTTTCTTAAGAGATGGATTAAATTTTCCTAACCTGGACAAGCAAATGCTTGAAACAAAATAAAACAAAAAGGTCAGACAAAAGATATACAGAATATTCTAAGTGAAATCAAGAACTATCTGATCATGAAAAAAACACAATGAAATCACTGACAATAAAGCATATATAACAGAAGAATAATGAAACTTGGAAATTATTGCTTTAAGAAACCAAAAGAACTGTAATATTTTATTAGTATCTTCCTCAACAGAAGGGGATATTTTATAACAGTATCATCTCTCAAATCTAAAAGGTTTGTAGAGGCAGCATTAGAATTTTAAAAGAAAGGGACCTATAACACCAGGAAGGTTTGTAGGCTATAGGCTGTATTACTCCTTAATGATGAAAGGAATGGGCATCTATAGAATCAAAGCTTACCTCACTATTTCCATAATTCTCAATACCTGAGATATGGTGTCCCAAGATAAGATTTTTATGAAGATTGAAACATAGACACTTTTCCCTTCACTTTTAAGTTTGGTACACACATGGTAATATTTTGGCCCATGTGCACACACTTTCTCTCACCACACACACACTCCCACACACACAAATTAGGATAATAAACCCAAATGTCATTATACTTCATGCAAATAGTATTTTTATCCTATATTTTCTATCCTTACACTGCCAAAATCTGATGGGTTCAATCAAGACAAACCTATCAACTATCCTTTAAACAGCTACGTCTCAAAAAAACTTACTGCTAAATATTAAACTGTTATTCTTAAAATCAACAGTGTTTTCTAAAACATAAGATGGTTCCAAACTTACCTCAGTCTTTTTACTAATATGATCTGTAAATGAAAAATAAAAAGTGAAACTTCATTGAAATAAAATGTTTTAGCATATAAATAAAACTAAAAATTATAAAGGGTTATCTAGGACTCATATCAGACTTACTTTTCTAGATTTAAGATGTTAAAAGTCAGGATATAATTAGTAATTAGTTCAGCTTAGGGACCAAGATCTTGTATCTTAAGTTAAATATCATCCATGCATTAAATTTTAAAACAAGTGAGTCTCATAATTTAGTTATTTGGTTTCACAAGATTTCAGTGGAGAGAGAAAGCTGAGGGGACACAAATGATCAATATCAATTTAGAGTACTGTTAACTGTAAAAATGTTCAGATTATTTTCTTTGTTGAATGAAACAGAGTATGATAGTAATTTATATCCTTTAAAACTGTAAGCTATTTTATTTTAAAAATATATATCATGATGATTTGATAGTACTATGAATAAAACCCTGAAAACTGAGGTAAATTCATAGAATATAAAAATGAACCCATAAAAATATTTCTAGATGAAGTTAGTCACTGACTTAGAAACAACACAACATTTCAGGAAAGGAATTACTGAGAACAGGTAAGAAAAGGAAGACATAAAAGAATCTATATAGATACAAGGTTGCATCTAAAGTACAAGCAAGGAGCAAGTATTCTTATTTAAATTGGAAAGGATCAGGATATCTAATAATAATACTTTTGTATAGCAGAAACCTTACATTCTCCAGGACTAAAAATAATTTAATAGCTTTCTTTTGACCAAGACTATGAAAGATGGTACAATTCTCTAAAACATCTTTTGATCAAAATAAAAGTCTATAGACATAGTAAATGCCAAAATCTTAAGGTTCACATTAAATTACCAAATCCTGGTAGGCCATGTGACCATTATTTTGGCATGTTCTACTTAACATACAACGTGATGCCAGAATCTGAGGAATAATCACAACTGTGATAATCATGACTTATAAAAATACTGTGTACCTTCTCTTTAACATATTGTTACTGATGGTTTTCTCGATGCAGCTAATAAACTTATAACTACTTAAGAAATGAAACATATGTCAAATAAAGTAGGGGTTCTAAAAATAATTCTCTTCATACTTCTACTTTTAGTGAAATATGTTTCTTATATAAAATCTTTCTTATTAGAGATTTTATTTTAACATGCATGTGTGTTCTTTTAACCTCAAAGTAAAGCAAATTACTCAGGAGCAGACTATAGGAAAAACTCTGGAGCCTCAAAAGAAAGCAAAATAATCCTCTAAATTCATTCCTAGTTAGTTCACAAAAACACTTTTGCAACAGTATTTAGATCTTTCATTTTTATTTTTTGAAATTACTGCTATAGAGACATTTATACTCATAGAGTAATGTTAAAAATATTAAGGCTGAATTCTTATGAATAAAATAAACCATCTTTAGCCGCTCATATGGTCAGCAACTATTTTATTCTGTAACACAAGCACTGTTCAAATTTTCTACAATGATGTTAATTTTCTATAGTTGGGAAAATATGGAAGCTACTAGTCACATTGAGCATTTGAAGTGTGAGTAATGCAATTCAGGAGCTATACTTTTAAACTAATGTATATTTAAAATGCCACTGATAAATAGTGGCTACCATATTGTATAGCACAAGGTAAGGTATTACCCATATTAGAAATGATGTGCTTTGTGGTCTGTCTTCAAAAGTTTAATGGAGGATATAATTCCTTCTGTCTTTGCTGTTTAATAATTAATCCAAATGATGTTATATAAACAGTTTTCTGGAAATAAGTTTCATTCTAAAATTTGTATTTTATTTTCTAAGGGGTAATTCCAGATAATGTGAAGTGGTTGATCAATAATGGTTGAGATGTTTGGTCATTTCAGTTTATGTATATGAACAGAAATATATTTTAAGGTCACTCAAATTGAAAATGCCAATTTTAATTTTTGTTAAGTTTTAGAAAAGTAACAAGTTCAAAAATACAAAAAGATAAGTATTTACTGAGTTTTATGAAGTTTTAACAATTGATTTAAATTATCCTAATCCTCAAATATTTTACTTATAAACAGATCGCTATGGTTTGTCCTCTTCAAAATGCATTTTGAACTTTTATTTTCATTAAAATAGAATTAAGAGGTGATTCAGCCATGAGGTCTCCACCCTCAAAAGTGGGACTAGTGCCATGTTAAAAGAGTGTGTTTGACCCCCTCCTGCTTCCACAAGACAATGTGGAAGTGTGTTTGACCCCCTCTTCCACAAGACAATGCAGCATGAAGGTTCTTGCAAATGCTAGCACCCTGACACTAAACTTCCCTACCTCCAAACTGAATCAATAAATTTGTTTGTTATAAATTATCTAATCTCAGATGTTAAAATATAAAAGCACAAAACAGACTAAGAAGCAGGTTTACATTTTAAATGACACATTAGAAAACAATTTTTATCAATTTTAAAAAATTTGTACTTACAACTTAAGTATAAAAAGATAATATGATTCTAGCATAACAGATACGGTACATACATTACCTTCAGATTGAAAATCTTTTAGTGATACTGTGAGAGGTTTGTCTTTTCCCTGATGGTTCTTTCTTTTATCCTTTTTATTCATAACTTTTGACTGAGTTGAAGAATTTTCAGCATTTTCATACTCCTGAAAAGAATTACCAATAATAATTAAGTTTAGTTTATAAATTATAAAATCAACTGACCAGGAAGAAATACATTTCTTAAAGTTTTATTTTAAAGATAAGAATCAGGAAGCTGGGGTTGTGGCTCAGTGGTACAGTGCTTGCCTGGCATGCGTGAGGCCCTGGGTTCAATCCTCAGCACCACATTCATAAATCAATAAATAAGGGTACTGTGCCCATCTACAACTAAAAAATAAAAATAAATTTTAAAAAGAAGCAGATTTTAAAAGTCACAACTTCGTCAGTCAAATCATATAAATTTTATAAAGTACCTATTTATATGCTCAACCTCTCACAACTTACATTAAAATAGAAACAAAAATATTTTATCTTTATCTATAACCTCTTTCCTTTCAGAACCAAATTTAAGACAGTAAGTGCATTCTCACACCACTGAAATCTGGCTTCTGTTGTTCTCTGACTCTAAAATTAAAGTCAACCTCAACTTAATCATTAATTCAGAAGGTATTTTTTCTTTCAACCTTCTCTTGGTTTTCTCAATACATAAGTCATCTTTAGTAGCTTCTTTAGCCAACCTTCTTAAAAATATAACTGCCGTCCACCATTATCTCTTAACCTATTCTTCTTATGCCTTATATTCATTGCTCTTCAAAGTTTTAAGTTCCACTTTTATACTAATGATTTATGTGTGTACATAGAGAAGTCAGCTGGAGTTTTCAATAAGCATTTCCACATTAAATGTGTTTATCTTCCCATTCAACCAACCTGCTTTCCCCACTTCATCCTTTTCTTATTACCTTGTTATGCCACCACCATCTATACAATTGTCTAAGCTAGGAAACTCATGGTATCCTTGTCTATTTTTCTACACACTTTATATCCCAATTAGTTATTAGTTACTAAGTCTTGTTGAGTTTGTATAATAAAATCTCTTAAATCTATTCTCTTTTCCTTGTAACTTCTGACATTTTCCCCTATTGTCTTTTGCTTGTACATTGCCATAGTCTTTTAATCCTTCGATCATCTTCTACACTGCTACATCATGAATTTCTAAAGTAAAAACTCAAAATCAATCTTAAAAAGTTCAATAACTTTCTGCCAAGAGATGTATAAAATCTGACCTTCTTGGGTAGTACACAAGATTCTTTGCATCCTATCCTTCTGGCCATTGCTGGAGAGCAATTCTAGCCTCCTAAATTATAATTTTCAAATAGGTTATGTTCTTCCACATATAAACTTCTTGTGTATTTGCCACACCTTCCCTGAGAATGCCTACTTTCCTCTTGCCTACCTTGTAAACATGTAAATACATCTAATAAGACTTTTCTTCAAGAATCCTTTCCAAAAATCCATCCTCATGAAAGGCACTAAAAAGTCTTCTATTTTTCTGAATTCCCATCAAACAAAGAACGTATATCTCTCAGTACTATACATTATAATTATATGCATGTCTTCTACTAATCTCAAAAGAAGCTGGGATTATGTCTTTCATCTTTTTATCATGTGCTTAGCACATTTTGGCTATTTAATAAGTATTTGGTGAATGAATGAGAAGACATAATAAAGCATCTCAAACCTCAGTTATCTATTATAAAAACTTTCAGGCTAACATAAATTTTTTGGAATAGTGCTACATCAATGTAATCATGTAAAAGTAGCCATTGCATAAAAAGAAATTTCTCCATTCTCTCTTATTGTCTGATAAAAATCAATGCTTTGGGGCACTAAGCCTATGATTATGGCAAGAAAACTGGCTGGGACCATATTTATCAACACCATTTACTCTATTCCTTTTCTAAGAATATAGCTAATTCTTTTACCTTTAAAATCTCAACATTTATCTAAGCAGCAGCAAATCATACGAAAATATCCTATTTGATAAAGTTTAATGTCCTAAGGAGCAATACAGGAAGATCTTTCCAGTGTAACCTGAAAGTACATTTAAATGATTAAATCACAGTAAAAGTGAGCTATATCCGTTTTTGTAGTTACCTGTTTGTTATGTGTGAACAGGTAACAATAAAGGTTATAGTCATTCTCGATTATTTGAAATAATAGGAGTAGGAATACATAAAATGAAACTAACACCTACATTATATAAAGGGCACTTTTCTTTAATATTTATTTTTTAGTTGTAGTTGGACACAATATATTATTTTTATGTGGTGCTGAAGATCAAACCTAGGGTCTCACGCATGCTAGGTGAGCGCTCTACCACTGAGCTACACCCCAGCCCCCAAAGGGCACTTTACTAGCAACTTTTAATCTTTTCCACTAAACTATGATTAAGCAGAAAAATCACCTGCTGTGAATTTTAATTCCTCTCTTCCTTTCATCTTGGATAAAGATGTTAATGTATAGTATCATGGCCAAAAAGACCTAAACATGACAGGGCCCATTTATGATCAACCAATGAATAACCGCAAGTTAAATAACTTTAATGAACCATCAAGATCCCAATAAATGTCAAAGACTAGAATGTTAAATGATATGAAGACAATCAATGCTTAATTTAAGTATAGAAACTGAAACCGATACTACTTTTTACTTAAATGTTTCTACAGTCATAAGGTATAAGATGCATTTCAGCGTACAATTTAATAAATAAACCTCAGTGATAAATGCTGAGTTTACAAAGCCAATATGTCAGAATGATGTCCCATTTACTTTAGTTAACAGTAGTGTATCTCTGGCAAAGTCTCTTAATGGATGACTAGAGTACTGTAGTTCTTTCATCTACTTAAACTTTTAAAATATTTTTTTTAGGGGATAGTGGAGCTGGGGATTGAATCTCTGTCACTAAGCTACAACCCCAAGGGGCTCCCTAAATGTACCTATAGTCTATGTTCATTTAAAACTAAAATAAATTATCTGTTGTGAATTTCATTCCCTTTCTTCCCTTCACCTTGGTTGGAAGAACTCTTAAGCATTCTATATCATTAGAGGAAACAGTCAACATGTTTACATTCTCTCAAAACCTGAAGAAGAATTCTATTATTAAAATTAATAATATTTTTGCAATGATGAATATTCAGGACAATCTTAATCTATTTTTTTTTTTTTGCAATTCTGGGCATTAAACCCAGGGCTTCACATGTGCTAGGGCCTCACATGTGCTAAGCAAGCACTCTATCACTGAGTTATATCCCCAACACAGAACTTTTATGTAAAATTCAGAAGGACAGTCCTAGCCTTCAACTACTTAAAACTTTTTAAATATCTCAATCAATAAATAAACAAATACCTTTTTGTGCTCTTCATATTCTAATTTACTTAGCAACAATGCCTTCTCAAGATCTGCTTCAAACATTTCAGATGTCAGCTAAAAAAAAAAAGTTTCACAATAAAGAGATGATAGTATTATATTCTGTTAGTAAAAGAATCATAACATGACAATATGGACAAGAAAACAAGTAGTGGTTCCATCTGCCGCTAAACTTTTAATCCATATTTCTGACATTTAATTATGGAAAGGGTATTTATGATTATATTCCAATATGTCTTACATTCTGACTAATACTACTAACTAAAATAAGTTAGTAGGCAGGAGAACATATTAAAAGATAGAAGTCTTATAAAATATCATTACTATTTTTCACATTAACTCACAGAATTTCAATATTAATGTAGATGATTCTAAACGAATGATAAAAACTGAATAAAATGGAAATTTTAAATTAAAAAACATGGCTCTCCCCAGCATTTGATTATAATTGAAGCAATTGAGAGCTTAAATTTACTTTGTTTTCCTAGTGCTACAGACAAAACCCACAGCCTGTGTATACTCTACCACTAAACTGTATACTCAGTATAAAAGTAAACAATACTGATTTAAACTTAAGTTTTTTTTTTTTTAAAAAAAAGTCACTGTAATCAGCCATTCTGATAAAAAGTGAATTTTAAATGAGAGAGATGTGGAAAAAATTAAATTATGGGAGATCTCAGAGATGCAAAATTTAAATTCCTACTCTATCCATGCTAGCTATGACTTTGGACAAGTTATAGAACTTCTGTGGATTCCATTTTCCTCACATATAAAGAGGAAATTGAATATTATCCTTACAGTGTATTTCTAAGGATTTAAAGTTGCAATACACATGGAGTACCTAGCATAGTATCTGCCTGGCATAAAAGCAGTACTTAGTATATTAGAACTCCCTTCCTACCTTAAAAGAATAAAAGATCTCCCATATTTTTGGTAAGGCAGAATAAATATTGTCAATGACCATACTACCAAAGGCACTTCACAGATTTAATGCAATTCCTATTAAAAGATCAGTGATGTTCTTCATGGAACTAGAAAAAGCAATCATGAAATTCATTTGGAAAAATAAAGAAGCCCACAATAGTCAAAGCAATCCTTAGTGAGAAAAGTGATGCAGGAAGCATCACAATACCAGACCTGAAATTATACTACAGAGATATTCTAACAAAAATGGCATGGTATTGGCACCAAAACAGACATGAAGACCAGTGGTACAGAATAGAACACACAGAGACAAACCCACATAAACATAGTTATCTCATACTAGACAAAGGCACTATAAACATACATTGGAGAAAAGAACTCTTTAATAAATGACGCTGAAAAAATTGGAAATCCATATGTAGCAAAACACAATTAAACCCCTATCACTCACCCTGCACAAAACTCAACTCAAAGTGGTCAAGGACTTAGGCATTAGACAAGAGACCTGTTCCTACTAGAAGAAAAAGTAGGCCCAACTCTCCATCGTCAGCTTAGGAACCGAATACCTCAACAAGACTCCTAAAGTGCAAGAAGTAAAATGAAGAATCAATAAATGGAATGGTATCAAACTACAATGCTTCTTTACAGCAAAAGAAACAACAATGTGAAGAGAGAGCCTAAAGAATGGGAGAAAAATCTTTGTTACCTGCACCACAGGGCTGCACAAAAAGCTCAAAAAGCTTAACACCAGGGGCTGGGGTTGTAGCTCTGTGGTACAGCACTTGTCTAGCATGTGTGAGGCACTGGGTTCAATCCTCAGCACCACATTAAAAAAAAAAAATTAATCAATTAATCAAATAAAAATATTGTGTCCATCTACAACTAAAAAAAAATTTTTTTTAAACAAAAACCTTAACACACACAAAAAAAAACCCTATCAATACATGGACAAAGGAACTGAAAATGCACTTCACAGAATAAAAAATACAAATGGTCAACAAATATATGAAAAAATGTTCAACATCCCTAGCAATTAGAGAAATGCAAATTAAAACCACACTGAGATTTCATCTCACTCCAGTCAGAATTATCAAGAACACAAGTAACAAGATGGGGATATAGCTCAGTTGGTAGAGTGCTCGACTCACATGCACAAGGTCCTGAGTTCAATCCCCAGCAACACACACACACACACACACACACTCTCTCTCTCTCTCTCTCTCACACACACACACACAGAATACAAGTAACAATAAATATTGGCAAGAATGTGGGAAAAAAGGTACACTCATACATTGCTAGTAGAACTGCAAATTTGTGCAACCACTCAACAGTATGGAGATTCCTCAGAAAACCTGGATTGGAACCACCATTTGACCCAGTTATCCTACTCCTCAGTTTTTAATTAAGGACTTAAAATCAGCATACTACAGTGACATAGCCATGTCAATGTTTATAGAAGCTCAATTCACAACAGCTAAGCTATGGAACCAATGTAGGTGCCATTCAGTAGATGAACAGATAAAGAAAATGTGGCATATACACAATGGAATATTACTCAGTCACAAAGAAGAATGGAATTATGGCATTTGCTGGTAAGTGGATGGAACTGAAGAATATCATGCTAAGTGATATAAGCCAATCCCCTAAAAACAAAAGCTAAATGTTCTGATATTTGGATGCTAACTCCCAAAAAGTGGGGGAAGGGAAGAATAGAAGTTCACTGGATTAAACAAAGAAGAATGAGGGCTGGGGATATGGCTCAAGTGGTAGCGCGCTCGCCTAGCATGCGTGAGGCACTGGGTTCGATTCTCAGCACCACATAAAAAATGTAAAAATATTGTGTCCACCAAAAAAAAAAAACCTAAAAATTAAATATTAAAAAAAAAAAAAAACAAAGGGGAATGAAGGGGATGGAAGGGGGATGGGATTAGGAAAAATAGTACGATGAATTAGATATAACTTTCATATGTTCATGTATGAATACACAACCAGTGTAATTCTACATCATGTACAACCACAAAAATGGGAAGTTATACTTCTTGTATGTACAGTATCAAAATACATTCTACTGTTACATATAACTAAACAGAACAAATTAAAAATAAAATAAGGGGCTGGGGCTGTTGCTCAGCGGTAGAGCATTTGCCTAGCACTGGGTTCAATAAAAATTATTGGTTCAATACTCAGCACCACATAAAAATGGATAAATAAAGGCACTGTGTTCATCTACAGTTAAAAAAAATTTTTAAATAAAATAAAATATTAAGTCTGATTTTTCATTGTAGGCAAACTGTTTTCTTCAGTGCATATTATTTATAGTAGTATTTTCTTATTTTTCATTCTTAAAATTTAAAAAAACTTTAAAAGACTTAAAGTTGGCTTTAGTTTTTTTCAAGCTTAGATTTAAATCAAGCTTAAAGAAATATTTGTTGGGCTGGGGTTGTGGCTCAGTGGTAGTGCGCTTGTCTGGCATGTGTAAGGCACTGGGTTTGATCCTTAGCACCACATAAAAATAAATAAATAAAGGTATCATGTCTATCTACAATTTAAAAAAGAAGAAATTTTTGTCAACATTATCTTTAATGCCTTTCTTCATTCTATTGGTTTTAGGAACACTAACTGTTCCTCTGATTTTATTTCAGTGTATCATGTCAATTTTAATTAGCAAAATTTATCACAAATTTTCTTTCATACTACTCTCAATTTTCTTCTGGGTATATTCTGTTTTTTAGTTCTTCTAATGAAGTTTTTAAAATCTTACATTACTTATTTCCTAAATTTTTAAATTCACCAATCTCCCTTTCAACTCCTGTTTCTCATCAACTCTTTCATTTCAGTCCATTATCTTATCTCACCTTGTTATATAACCATCCCCTTGGTTTTTATAAAATGTGCTAGTCCATTGATTGTTATTAAAATTAATTTCTGTTCCCTACAGAAAATCTTTTCCAGAGTATGTTTTCCCTCTGGATGCTAAGTACAATGTTCTTTTCCTATTTTGTGGAAGAAACTTTTCTTTAGCCAACATGAGATTAACCAAGATCCAATATTGTTATTAAGGTAGAATGGATGCTTCTTTACTGACTAGTACTGGTTGCTCCTTAATTCCTCATTCAGATTTTATGCAGAGGCTTAGTTATTACCAATATAGTGATTTAGGAATAGATTTTGTTTTGGAATAATTTCCCTTTTGTATTTGAAATAAGCTACCACATAAAAAAATCAGGCAAAGCTTTTTGTTAGATTCAGCTCTCTATACTTGAAATTTCTTATAGTGCTGTTTTCCTACTGTATCAGGAAGAACACACCCCACATACTATATACTTTTTGCCTAGTACAGGTACTTCCTGATTCCTCCAAATGTAGCTACTTTTGAAATCTATAACTCCTCACAGTAAAATGGATTCCAAGTGGTATACTGTCTATTGGTTCCAGGCCTGCTCTATCTCTTGTTCACCTGTCAGTGTAATTACCCAAGTTCTATGACCCTGATTATTTTCCTCCAAGTGAGACTTCTAAATAAGGTACCAGGTCTTCCTACATAACCCATAAATAGTATACCCAGAAGAAATTCCTGGGCCTTGCATGCCATCCTTACATAGCGTCAGAGTCAAATCAATTTAATTACTTTTTAGAATTACCAGATCATTGAGATAGAGGAAGGAGAAGAAATGTTTTCAGATATCTGTACTCAAGTTCCCATATTACATGGGATTAATTCTGGAATTTTGAGCTTTCCTTCATGAGTTTTCTAGTAATCTTTAGGCCATTAGGAGAATTTCTCTCTGGTGAAGACACTGATAGATTCTACTACTGTATAAAAAAGTAGCTTATTACAACATTAACACTTTAAATAAGAATTAGTCACAATGAATGTGGTATAAGAGGAAAAAAAAGAAACCAACCCCTAGAAATAATTCCTATTAAAAGTACAATGACTTTTAATATCTGTTGTAAATATAACAGATAACTACAACAGATAATATCAGTGAGTACAAGATGGTTTATCCGGTTTATCAATGTCTGAAGAAGTCAACAGCATTACTGCATGGCTCTAGAGTAATAACTAACTGTTATAATGATGAGCCTAAAGCAATTCAAAATCTTAAATAAAATGATATAATTAACATAGCTTATGTTGAAAGCTTACTACAGAACTGTCTACTTCTTTTAGAACTAATATCCAAAGATAGGAACAGCCACTCTAACAGACCAAACATCTGCTAGAACAATATCTATTCCCTATTGATCAAACAACAGATAAGCAAATAAACAAACCTTTCATTTCCTACACATATAGCATCTCCTAGAGTACATTCCAGGCTTAGTCTGTTATTTTCCTGCACATGACAAAAAAATTATTGGTCTTAATAAATTACTTTATGTGGTTGCTATTAGTGATATTTAATAAAAATACAGAAGAACAAAATGTCGTGTAAATAGGTCAAAGAAACAAATGTCATCAACAATTTTATATCAAGGTTAAAAAGGAAGTTCCCCTCAAAATCCTTCTTATCACACAAAGCTGTTACTAGGTATTTTTAGCAATAGATCTCTGGCTCTTCAAATATGACTTTTTAAATTTAAAATAATTAAATCTTGTTCCTCTACCTCCCCTCTCTCCTTCATCAAAAAGCAGATGAGTTAAAAACAACAACAACAACAACAAAAAAAAAACATATACACAGAGCTAGGGATGTAGCTAGAGGTAGAGTTTTAGCCTGCTCAAGGTCCTGGGTTTGATCCCTAGCACCAAAAATGTCCCAAAACAATTAAAAAACAACAACAACAACAAAAAAAAAACACCTGATAGTACTGCTTTGAAGTGCCAAAACTAACATAAGTAACAAATGGATCAATCTGCTTTTCTAGTAGATTTTTAAAAATCTATTAAAAGTAGCAAACACATGTGAATTAATCTAATACAAAGCTGCTTCTTAGAACAATGGTGATAAAGATTCAAAGGCACTGCCATCTTAAAAATTCTCCAAATCACTGAAAAATAGAGCAAAATTATTTACTTAGCTGTACCTGTTCATCTCTTTGTCTCCATTCTTGCCAATTTTCTTCACGTGAATCCTTCTGTACTGGGTTTGACAGTGAAAGCTCATGTTGTGTGTTACAAATGGCATGGGAGGATTTCTGAGGAATTTTCTTAAAAGCAAGATTCCTGAGCTATAAAACAAACACAAAATATCTTATATCCTGATTAATGATTTTTTTAATTTAAAAAGATATTTTACTTCTCTACTCATTGTGGTAACTCACACAACAAAAATAATTTGTGTGTTTAATTAAAAATTGTTTTAATTTAATTTTTTGAGACAGTCTTGCCCAAGCTGGCCTTGAATTCCTGAGTTCAAGTGATCTTCCTGCCTCAGACTCCTGAGCATCTAGGACCATAATGGGTCAGCACGACTGACTAATTTAAGGTGTTTTACTTTTTAATTTTTCTTACAGTGCTGGGGATTGAACCCAGGGCCTAGCACATGCTAGGCAAGCTCTGTACCACTAAACTACACTCCCATTCATTATCTGTGTTTTTTTAATAATCTTTGTAAAGTATTAAATTTGCCATAATTTCAAATGTTGGTAGTTGCAGATAAAATGACTAAGTGAAAATAGATTTATTCTATATTATCTCAGTTTTAATGATTCCTCTTTACTGAAGAGAAGTATACTGGGTAGAAAACAGTAAAATAATCATGCTTTGAAAATGCAAAACAATACAGTTCAAAATACAAATTTAAAATTTAAATAAATGGCCTTTTGAATTGCATATGCAAGATTCTAGGGACAGGAAAAAAAGGCATTTAAAAAATGTTCACTACATTTGACTTCAAGTACTCATAAATTTACATCCATCAATTCAAGTAATATTTATTGAGTACCCATGGATCAGGTACTATGAATACCCAGGTAAACGAGACAGTACCTGCCCTTATGATTCTGTCTCTAAGGAAAGCAGAGAATACAAGTACAATTGTTACCTCATTTGCTTCATTCTGTTGCTGTTCTTTCTTTTTTCTTCTTTTCTCTCTCTTTTTCTCATTTGTAGTTGATTTGCTTCCCAAAGTTTGAGACTTTCCAGTATTCCGACCTTTGCCTTTTCCAGGCTCAGAATCAGAACCACTGCCACTATCCACTTGTAACAGTGCAAAACGAGAGGCAGTAGTGGGAACAGAACTAAGTACTGCTGAGGCCATGATATAGATTTTTCTCTTAAAATACTTCTGTCAAGAATAATTCCTGTAGGAAGAGAAAAGCATAAAATATATGTACACACACTTTTCCTGATGTCATATTTAATAATATTTGGATTTAAACCCATAGTCCCACTGGCAATAACATACTTTTTAAAAAATATCTTTATTTTATTTATTTTTTTTATGTGGTGCTGAGGATTGAACCCAGTACCTCATAAGTGCGAGGCAAGTGCTCTGCCACTGAGCTATAACCCCAGTCCACACACTTTTTAACTTAAGTAAATAATATAAAATTATACAAAAGAAAAATGATATATTGATATTTCCCAGATAACCATTGTAATATGTATCCATTTTTCCATCTAGGAATTTTTAAAAAATCATTTTTCATCCCATTTAAATATTGATGTAATATATACACTTTAGTGAAAAACATTCTAAATCAACATGGTTTATAATGGAAAAGGAGAAACATAATTTTTTACCGTACACAAAAAAGACCATTAGTCCAGCTACATGTTTACCCTCAACTTTCAAGTAAATTTAAAAAGGCATAAAAAAGAACAATAATATGTTGAAAATACTTAAATTCAAAACATTTGATTCAAGAGACAATGGCTTAGAATTGAGAGCAAAATAAAGAGCTTCAATTTCCTCTACAACAAAAATTCAAAATTGGCTTTCACATTAGCTTTCAGTTCACCAATCTCTGTGCACCCTACTAATCCAAGCATAGGTAGGTGTAGTTTTATTTAGTGTTGTTAGCATTTCAAGAAACTTTTATTTACACTTGGAAGGAATAAAGGCCCACTAGTAAATTTCTAAGACAAATTACTTAGTTTTGCAAATATAGTAAATGCAATTTACACTGATTAAGTGACTTGCCTAAGATCATTCTAAAACTTAGTGGCAGAGTCAGGAGCAGAACCTTATTTGCTGAAGCTTACCTTTTCCTTCTTTCTCTCCCCCCCCCCACCACCCAGCACCAGCTACCCCACCACTTTTTTGAGGTGCTTGGATTTGAACCCATGCCAAGCATATGCTCTTCCACTGTACAGTCCCAGCACAGACTTTCTTAGATTATGCAACTCAAAAATTTGTTTTTATTTTAAAATAGGTATACAAAAATTTAAGTATTCAGTCTTTTAAAAAATGAATGCTCAAAGTACCAAGCAACTTAATGTTAATCAACCCCTATGCCTCTCCCTAATAGCATTCTACTACTGCCACCATCCAAATATAACTACCATTTTGATTTTTGTGTTTATTTATTTGCTTTCCTTATACTTGTATCATATCTGGCTTGAGTCACAGTGTTCATATCTGAACTAGCAGCTGTCATTCCACTTTGTTACACATATATTTCTTATTACTCACAAGTCACTAGTCTACTGTTCAGTATGGGAGAGGATTATGCTGAGGTGACTATTAGGAGGTAAGAATCACTGATGTCCATTTTGAAAGCTAACCACACACTCTAATTTGTATGTTTTCAGGAGAGAACAAAAATAAGCATGTATTATTAAATCTTTCATCTTAAGAACCCAGAAAAATATTTGGAAATCTTTAAATTTTCTTCAATATAGTAAAGAAAATCTTGAGAGCTGATATTTGAAGATGTGCTACAGCAGTCATTAAATCAAATATTTTTATTCTAATGCCATGTAAAGACCCACACTGTTCCTGTATCCAGAAATATGTAAGTCAAGAGAAAACACCACAATATACAGAGATGACACCACACTGATATATTATGACATATCTGTAGGAAAGGCTTAAACCTTTCCTACAAGTATGAGATAAGGTCTTCATAAATTATTACAAGGGAGAAAATATTACAAAATTAAAAAGAAATTCGAGACTCAAAAACACTGTGAAAAAAATAATTCTGCTTCAACTTCAACATGTCTTATAAAATTATCCTACATAAAGTTTTAGTTGCTTTTAGCACTCTAGGTACATACAATAAGCCCACCCAACTGTTCAACTACCACTAGATTTAATTTTAACAGGGCTAAAAATTGCAAGAGGCAGCTCTATTAGTGCTTACAAATATTCAGAATTATATAACACTTTCCTGTTAAATGCAGGAATGAACACATGACTTACTTTGGCCAACGAAATATAAGCTTTAAAAAGCTTTAAGTTGGTGGTTCACGGTGTTCCCTTTTCCCTGCTTCTGTGATTGTGAAAGCATATATTGAGATGGAGTCACCAATGCCCAGATTTGTGATAGAGTCAAACTACAATGAATAAAGGCACCCTTACTAAGCAGTGATGGAGCAAGAAAGTAGCTTGAGCAAGAAAGCAAGTTTTCTGCCAAAATGCTCAGATTTTCAGGTTGTCACTGCAGTATAACCTAGTTTTAGTAGGATTTAATTTTTTTTTTCATTCTAGAAACTATATCAAAATTGTGAATTTTGTATTTGGGTTGCTCTGCATGAGTTAAATGTTCATAAATGTCTACTCTAAGACATTTATCCAAAGCTCACAGAAATCTTCCTTCTGTGATATAAGGCAGAGTTTCCTTAATCAGTGTATTCTCAGTTTTCTTCAGACCTTCAGGCAGCCAAGGAAAACCCTGGAAAGACATAGCCTCTGTGCTAATCACCTTCTGAGGCAAAGAGCCTCACCTGGTAGTTGCCAGTAGGTAGCTCTTGCTCTACAGTTGTGTTAATTGTCACAAGGGAAATGCTCCAAACCCTATCTACTTAATCAGGTAACTGCAGAATGCACTGCTGCTTCATGGTAGCCAGGCCTATTGGAGAGTTTATGTTCCAGGTGCTCAAACATCAAGGACATGGTTACAAGGAATAGAAGGAAGGAACAGGGGAGCCAAAAATCTCCTAGTGAGCAAACTTGGGTCCTAATTCTCTATGTTGATATCTTCCCCATTTAGTAGTCGTATGATCTCTTAGTATAAAATCTAGTTGCAAGGTGACTGCTCAAACAATGCATATACATTCTGACCATTAGTTTGTCATTATTTTAAAATTAGAAAATCCAATTGAACTTGAAATCTTCTCATTTTATCACAAGAAACTTCAAGTTAGGTTTTTATAAAACACCTTTTAGATTCTTTAAAAACAATTTCAACTCTTATAAATCACTGAATTATTAAGGCAACAAAAGTTTGTTTTTATTATCTACTCAAAACTTTAATGGAGACTCAGAAGAAATCATAATTTAAAAGTCTAAAATCATGAACTGTATATTTTATTTCATGAATAAACTAAAATTTAAGATTTTATATTTACAGAAGCAATCAGCATTCTCATTAGAAATCTGGAAAAGATTTTTAAATTTTAAAAATATAACTAAGCATGTATGACTCTATTGCAAAAGGGTTTTGAAACTTAAACAAATATCAATTTACCTGAAATCCAAGAATCACAGGACAATCTTAAACAATGGCACACAGTATATAAATAAAATATTTCCCAAATGAGTGAAAAGAAATAAAAGAAAAACAAAGCAAAAAGAAGGCATTCGAATAAAAACTGTTACCTGAGGAAAAAACAAATGATAAACACTTGAAAGGCATAATTATTTTTCTGGGAAGTATATACCAGGCTCAACAACCCAAGTGTTAAAAACACATTAGCTGGTAAAGGGTAATATGTAAAAGCGGAAATTTGCAGTTAAAGGGATAGGAATGATATAACTAGAAAGACTCAAACTTGTGCTTCATGCTCTAGTTTAAAAGATAGACAACTCATCTTCTCTCTCAAAGCCATGAAAAAAACTACAATGTCAAAAGCCATCCTAATCAGAACTTCAGAAGTTGTAGAGAGGGAAAGGTAAATTTTAGATAAAATAAATATAACTTAATATACAAATAAATTCCCATTTCTAAATGAGTGTATTATCAATACACATACCAAAAAGAACAAAGAAATGCATGAGCTTACTCATTAGGCTTCCTTTCCTTTCTATAGTTTTCACTATTTCTCCAAAAAGTTCAACAATGATCATATTACTTCTGTAAGAAAAAAAAAAAAAAAACAAAACAAAAAGAAAAAAAGAAAAAGAAAATACTCTCATCTCTGTAAGGGAAAATTATCATGTACATCCAAACTGAAAAAGATAAGCATAGTGTAATAAATGCAATATTGATTTTCCTGCCTTGTGTAAAACTTAGAAAGGGCAACTATAGGTCAGAATTGACAATGAGATGCCTTCAGTTCTTTATGTTAGTAATGCAAAAGTCAAATGATAGAGATCAACTGTCAAAGACAAATTATGCCCAGTGGCTCAGGAGGCTGAGACAGGAGGATTGTGAGTTCAAAGCCAGCCTCAGGAAAAGCAAGTTGCTTAGCAACTCAGTGAGACCTTGTCTTTAAATAAAATACAAAATAGGGCTGGGGATGTGGCTCAGTGCTCAAGTGCTCCTGAGTTCAATTCCTGGTACCCTGTACCCCCGCAAAAAAAAAAAAAAAAAGATTAATTATGTTACATACTTTAAAAGAATATTATCTTCATTAGCAAAGTTTTAAGATTTTAAAAAGAGTTGTCATATAATTTAGGGATTCTTTTGTTATTTTTTTAAATACCTAAGGATCATGAAGATATCAGGCTTTTTAAAGGTACCATATTTCAGGGCTTGACTAGGGCTAACATTCTTCAGTCTATCTTAAACTGCATCTCCACCTCTAGTTATATCTAAAAGATATTAGGATAGATTCAAATACAGCTCTTATCCCTCCTCTATTTTCTTTCTCTTTTCAACACACTAAGTCTTTAAAATTCAGATACTTAGGGGCTGGAGTTGTAGCTCAGTGGTATAGGATTTGCCTAGCATGTGTGAGGCACTGGGTTCGATCATCAGCACCACATAAAATAAAATAAATGTATAGTGTCCATGTACAACTAAAAAAAAAAAAACATTTTAAAAAAATTCAGATACTTACATGCTTATTTACATATTCCTACTTAATGGGACATATATTGCAAATTTTTAGCAGATCTCCCCTAAGCCACTATGTTGGTCTACAAATATGATACCTAATATACATTAAACATATATTTACATATTACTAAAAATATTATAAAATAGGGTTTTTGGTCAAGATATCTAATGATTATTTTGTATTTTCCCCTTGTTCCCTTTGAGTCTCATTTTAAAATTAATTTCAGGGCTGGGGATGCAGCTCAGTTGCAGAGTACTTGCCTAATATACACAAAGCCTTGGGTCTGATCCTCAGCACTACAAAAACAAAAACCAAAAAATAAATCTTTCCTCTAAAAATAAAAATTTTTTTCAAGGCTAATGTAAGAAATTGAAGGAAGACAAAAGACATTCACAAATAATTTTAAAAACAGAAATGTTTCAGGTAAAAACTCAAAAGAAATAAATTCATAATTTTAAATATGCATCCATCATATATAAATGTATCTTTTATTATTTTATTATTGCCTATAATTTAATTATTAGTAGTAAAAACTATTAATTTCTACAAACGAGATTTCAATAATGTCAAAAGTATAACTAAGTCTCCATTTTGTACTCAGGATCCTAAAACTATTTGAATTACTAAACTATTTGACTTACTAAATATTGTGGCATATGTTAGGGCTTTCTATAGCAATTCTGCTTCTTTTTTTTTTATAGATACTCCAGGAAAACCAACTACTTAGAATTTCCTAAGTTCAAGTTTACTTATTCCCGTTTATACACTATTTTCTTTACCTAAATGCCCCCCATCTCTTCCACTTAAAAAGTTTCTAGGGCTGGGGAAGAAGCTCAGTGTTACAGAATTTTGCCTAACATGTTCATAGCCCTGAGTTCAATCCCTAGTGCCACAAAAACAAACAAAAAATATTTCTATTCATTCCTCAAAATCTGCTCAGTTGCTAACATCTCTATGAAGCACTGTCTAACCTGCCCTTCAAGTTAATAATTCCCTCTTCTATAATATTTCCATACACTACACTTATTTGGACTCCTATAAAATTATCTATTGTGCCTACCTCCTTATGGTCCTGATATCAACATTCTGAACAAGAGTTTCTTCTTCCTATTCCTAACAAATATCACAGAACCTAGCACATAGATGATAAATTTGTTGAACTTAATGGTTTTGCAAGTTTATATTCCCTAAGAACAATTACGTATGCAAAGCATACTACAGATCGTCCTCTATTCACACAATACCAGTGTAAATTAACAATGATTATTAGCAGTTCAAAGTGTTTCATTAGGATAAATGCCTTTCTACCAATTAATCATCACCACAACTAATTTTGTCTAGAAAACATATTTGTATAGGATGCATATTTGGTATTAAAGTATTGCGTTAAAAGAATAAGGACTCATCACATACTTAAGTAAACTGTTTTCTAAAAATGAACACCCTAAACTGCAAGCAGCAGGATTTCTAAATAGCTGGTTTTCTCATGCTTTATAGAAGTTTGGAGGACCAATGCCATTTTGACATCATCCCTGTAGACTATGACCTCACAAAAGATCTCCCAGTCCAGGTTATCACAATTAAGGCATTTCAAAGCTTATCTTACTTTTCAGAAAAATCTTTAGAAGATGAAAGACACTCATCTTCTACTAGCACTATCAACCAGTTAGCCTGATCAAAAAAAGAGATATAATGTAGATGCCAATTAGTATGGCCTTTTTTTAATGCAACTTAAATTTAAAAACAAACAAACTGACAGGCTTGGGGTGCAGTTCAGTGGCAGAGTGCTTGTCTAGCATATTCAGGCCCTAAGTTTGATTCTTAGCAACAATAAATAAGTAAATAAAGCACAAAATGAGATGAGGCTCAGTATTATTGATTTAACACCTGGTGAACTATGTTATTACATGTTCTATTCCTCAATTAACACAAACAGTAGCTTTCACTTTGGGTTCTTAAAAACTAAGGTTCACATCCAAGTCTCAATTGCATACTAAAACTCTGTTCATAACACACTTACTGCAAACAATGTAAACCCTTGAGAGTATGCCTCAAACTCCACATTTTTCCTCATAGTTAAGTATGACCTCCACTTTCCAACATGAGCTCCTAATTTCTGAGCACTGAGAAATCTAGCAATAAGTACAAGGGTGTACTGAGTGAAGGCCCAAGGGATTCTCCCATGAATAAAATATATGTACTTTCATTTGCCCACAATGTTCTTTTCATCAATTTCTAGGTTTTTGTTCTTACTCTGTAGAGTTGAAGCCATGTGATGGGAATCTTACAGATAAGTTTATTGTGACCATTTATGAAAATTAAGAATATCTCATTAAATAGAACTTGATACTACCAACTTGGTACAAAATTGTTGAGAAAAAAAGTTAGATTTCTATAAAGATTTTAATATATATACTCATGTATATAAATTAGTTGTAGTTGGACACAATACTTTTATTTATTTATTTATTATGTGGTGCTGAGTATTAAACCCAGGGCCTTGCATGTGCTAGGCCAGTGCTCTATAGCTGAGGCACAACCCCAGCCACCTATATTTTTAATACAGTATTCTAAGTTACTATAAGGTTTCTCAAATATTTTTATGGCTACAAGCCAAATTTTTTAAACTGATGATTCTGGTTGCAATCACCAGCACATTGATTAAATAAACAAGCAATAAATGTTGTAGGAAAAACATCCCTAGCTTTTTTTGTATAAGAAAGTCATTTTCACTAGTCCTTCTAATGAAGGCATTAGCTCCTCTTCAATTGAAAAATGAGGTTAAAGAATGGGAAAAGGGGATGAAGAATAAAGGCATTCAATGTAATTCACTATTTTTGTCATTACTGTTCAATATTTTCTTAAATATTTTAACTTGTAGGTAAACACAATACCTTTATTTATTTTTTTATGTGGTGCTGAGGATCGAATCTAGTGCCTCGCACGTGCAAAGAAAGCGCTCCATCACTGAGCTACAGCCCGAGCCCATACTGCTCAATTTTCAACACCCTAAATGCTGAAATCCACAAAAATTTTGGAAGGCAATTTCAAAAAAATAACGGAAAAAAATTAAATTCTGCTAATTTACTTTTCAATAGCTGGCGGGAAGGAGGAGGAGCACTATGTTCAAAAAGTAATTCACTATACCTCATTCATGAATGAAAGCCAATTTCACCCATAGGCTGTTAACCGATGCTCCAAAACTTACTCGAAAAGTACAGAGAAAGAACTGGGGCTAGGCGAGACCTAACTCGGGCAAAGACGCGGCTCCAAAACCTGAAAGGGAGAAAACAACGAGTCAGGTCGTGGCTCCAGAAATTTCTGAGCGCTTGGCTCTCGAGGAGGGAGGGTGGCTGCGGGCGACGGGGAGGGGGCGGTGGCACCTGTCACTTGAGGGTCCCCAGGGGTTCCTGGAGGCGCAACCACTGTCCCAGCGTTGGGGCCTGGGGGTCGGGCGCAGGTTCCTTCCCGCAGCCCCCGAGCCCTGCGTCAAGCTTCGGGCCGCGGCCCTTCCCGGGGAGCGGCCCTCCCGCGCCCTCTGCCCAGCGCCTCTACGCAGTGGGGCCCATCGCTCCAGGCCAAGTCCCCACCGCGGGTGCGGGAAAGAAAAGCGGTCAGGCCGGCACAACCGCCGCAGGGGCTCCGGAGAGGACCCTCACGAGACGGGCCCGCCTCCGCGTACTCACCGGGCCTCCCGGCCGCCGGCTCGGCCCTCCTCTCCCTCCTCCTTCCCAGTCGCCGCCACAGCTCCCGGGCAGCTACACTGGGCGTTGGGACCCGGCTGGGTCAAGTGCTGTCTCTTATACA
>NW_025999928.1:680704-744835 GCF_001458135.2 Marmota marmota marmota
GCGTGAGAGCGCGGGCCGGGGGCGGGGCCCGGCGAGCCTGCCGCCTAGCGCTGGGGTTTGTTTATTTTCTCGGTGGGTCGCGGCGCTAACGCTGGGTAGAGGTTCACCAGTGACGTGAGCGCCCCGAGTTGGGGGAGAGGACCAGAACCACCTGCTGGAGAAGGGGAGCTACGGGGGCCGGGCAGGGTCCAAACGTCTCACGTAGGCGGCGCCGCCGCGGTCTTCGGGGTCACTGGGAAGAGAAGCGCTCCCACAGAGTGGGTGGAAGGAGGAAGGCCTCCCCAGAGGATTGGCTCCAGCCCACTCCCCCGCAGCCCCGCGGGATCACCTGCCTTGTGGAGGGCTTTTAGGGACCCCGGTGGAAAAAGGATGTGGGATCTGGTGGCTTTGGTTACCAGTGCCTCCGGGATGACCTCCTGTTAGTGAAGTAGGAATGGTGCTGCAAGTCCAGATTCAAATAGCAACACTGCATCTCTAAGGCAAATAACGTTGCTCGTTTTTCTGTAGAGTTACACAGCACTTTCATGTTGTTTCCCTAGATATTCTTCAGGTAGTAGTGGTCTAATTTTCAAGCAAACTCAATTACAGACCCAGAGCTTCACAGCTAAATGACAGGGTTGGAACCCAGCTGTACTCACTTCCCATTCTGATTCCACTGCATGACATTATTTAAACACCTCCACACACACAGGCAAGCCTTAGATGCTGCGGGGGTACAGAGGGGAGCTAAAGATGTTCTTGCCCTCTAAGAGCAAGGAATAAAACAAAGATAATAAAAGTTATAATAAAAGACAAACTATGATAGGGGTCATGTAAAAAAAACAAATAATACTGCATAGGATCAAAGAACTCATACACTATCT
Organism: Marmota marmota marmota; assembly: GCF_001458135.2. NCBI lineage: Eukaryota > Metazoa > Chordata > Mammalia > Rodentia > Sciuridae > Marmota > Marmota marmota. The sequence goes on from NW_025999928.1 coordinate 681,568, forward strand.
GGGGGACCAGGAAGGAAAGGCAGCATGAAGGAGGTATTTTGGATCGACTTTGAAGGAGGTGGAGAAGAGTTTACAGCATGAGCATGAGAACATCTATGGAGGCCAAAGAAAGTTGTGTTCCAAAAAGAGCAAAGACTCGGGGTATGTAAAAAAGTGACAAAAAGAACAGGGCTGCAGATAAGTGGTGGGTAAATTTGTATTTAATTCAGTATTTTGAGTTTTCATGGTTTAAGAGGTTGGGGGGAAGAAAAGGAAGGCGTTTTCTTTATTGGATTTAAAAGGGCATGGTTGATAGCAGAACACAACAGACACTAGTATGGCAATATGTAAATCAATGGATGTGTAACTGATGTGATTCTGCAATCTGTATATGGGGTAAAAGTGGGAGTTCATAACCCACTTGAATCAAAGTGTGAAATATGATATATCAAGAACTATGTAATGTTTTGAACAACCAACAATAAAAAATTTTAAAAAAAAGGGCATGGTTGAGAGATGAAGGCAGACTGATTAACTGGAGGTAGCAAGAGAAATCAGAGGTTTGAGTTTGCAGATAATTGTAAGAGACAGAAAAAGGTATAACTGTAAGAAAAGGTACAACTGGAAAAGAAAGGAGCAAGAGCTGCTTTTTGAGAAAAAGACAAATCACTTTAGATTTGGATATTTTAAGGGTTTGAACTGTTTTCAAGGCAGCCACATAGATACAGATACTATGAAGTTAGAAATAAAGGTTTTGCAATATGGGAAAAAAGATTAAACTAGAGAATAGATTAGAAAGTAATAGGCCTAGCAGTGATATCACTGAGAGAAAAGGGCAGACTCTTGGCAAAAATCTTCCTTAGACTATTGCTACTCAAAGTTTGAGTAATAGCCCGTCATCATTGGCATCATTAGGGTGTTCATTAGAAACAGAATCTCAGGCCTCAACTCAGACCTGCTCAATTTGCATCTTCAATTTAACAAGAACCCCAAGAGATTTGTGCCACATCAAAGTTTGAAAAGCTCTGATCTAGAAGAGAGAAGCCAACAGAGAAGGGGAAGGAGGAAGTGGGAGGAGAACCAGGGTAATGCAGAACCATCAAAGCAGGGTAAATTGGAGTTTCACAAAAAGAAGGGCAGGAAAGAGTGTTGATGAACAATATCCAAAACCACTACAGTTAGAAAAGAAGGCATGTGTGCATTTTGTGATTAGGTGGTATGGTCTTCAAATTGTTCTAACTGAAGGCCTGGAAACTTCAACTTTCTGATCAGGGATCTCTAGGGGCACAGTTTCCCCCAGTACCCACATATGTGGATTATATTGAAGTTACTGATTAGATTAGATGATGGGAGAAATTCTTTTTTAATTGCTTCTATTTTCTCAGTGAGATAAGGAGCAAGGTCATTTTGGCAGATGGCTGGTTGTTAATCACAATTTATTTTCCCCTTCTTGGTGAATACAGACTATTTTTCTTAGCCTCTCTTTTAGCTAGTATGGTTAGATATTAAGTAATTGCCAGTAGAATGTGAGCCAGGTCAGAGCCTTTACTTTGAGCCTTTACATTTGCCTCCAGGTGTTTTCCTTTCACCAGCTGGACCCTAGACTTGGTGCCTCTGCTTTGATTGTGCAGATGACTACAAACCCCTGAAGTTGGCAGAACCACAAGAAGGTGCCCAGTGAAAGGAGAGTTGTCTACTGACCCGGAATACTCAATTATGTGAGAAATACATAAATATCTATTGAGTTGGAGCCATAACACTTTGAGGTCCATTTGTTGTAGTTTAGTTCATTCTAGCTAACTTAGTTCAATAGAAAGAAATGTGAGAGGAGAGAAGTAAAATAGGAATCCATGAGTATAGGAGAGTGAACTGATTAGGGAACATACTAAGGCATCCAGGAACTACTAAGGGCTCCCTTCAGTGAGTGGTCATAAATTTATAGTGAGACTAGTGAACTGGTTATGCATTTCTCTTCAGCCATGTTTATTTACACATGTGAGGGTACGACTAGACCATAACCAGGACTGAGATTTGGTCAGGGAAATGTAATGGGGAGAGAAGGGCAAATGTAGTGGACAGTAAAAGCAAAAGAGGCATTGTAATTTCAGGTGTGGTAAGAAGATTGATGGAAATGGGTTACAGAGAAAAGATGGTAGGATATCTAGATTGGTGTTTTTGATCAGGTTGAACTTTAGGTCCTAGAGACCAGTTGGAGAGTGGGAGGCTTGAAATTTAAATTAGAAGAAGGGCTGTAGTTATCAGTAATATCTGGGTTTAGGTTACGATCAAAAGAATTAGTAACTAAGTGCTATGGTTTGGATCTTTAGTGTCTCCTAAAGGCCCATGTGATAAAGGCTTGGTACCCAGCATGCACTAGTAGGAAGTCTTTAAGTCATTGCAGTGTGCTCATGAAAGGAATAGTGGAACCCCAGCCCCCTGCTCAAATTCTCTTTTACTTCCTAGCTATGAGGTAGAATGATTTGGGGTTTTGTTCCCCAGCATGATGTGCTGCCTGACCACAGGTCCAAAAGCAGTAGTGCCAGTCATGGACTAGAACCTCCAAAACTGTGAGCCAAAACAGTTGATTTCTTTATACGTTGATTATCTCAGTTGAACATCCTCATAGCTTTATGTATCATTTATATACAGTCACAGGTAACATGTTGGTCAACAATGGACCACACATGGGGCAGTGGTCCCATAAGATCATATTGCCTATAGATATCATAGCTGTCTTAGTTTGTGGAATTATACTTTATGACATTTGCACAATGGCTAAGCCACCTAATGATGCATTTCTCAGAACATACCCCTATCATTAAGCAATACATGGCCACGTACACCCCCCCCCCACGCACACACACATCTCACAAAGAATTGCCACAAGAGGGCTGGGGATGTGGCTCAAGCGGTAGTGCGCTCGCCTGGCATGCGTGCAGCCCAGGTTCGTTCCTCAGCACCACAAAGATGTTGTGCCCGCCGAAAATTAAAAAAAAAAAAAATTAAAAAATTCTCTCTCTCTCTCTCTCTCTCTCTCTCTCTCTTTAAAAAAAAAAAAAGAATTGCCACAAGAGTACTTACTAGTCTTGGAGAGAATGATAGTGATCCTGGTACTAAACTCTTCAGTGAGTAGTTGAATTATTTCAATTAGGGTGTTGAAAGTTATCAGTGGTTCAATATGATAAACTCTTGCAGATATTATATTTCATTTAAACAGGTATTCATAAGTTTTAGGTTGCTAATGTAAGATTTGTAATTGCTTCTCTCTGACCTCTCAAATTACAGATGGCAACTGCTTTCCTTTACAGGAAAATTCCCATCTGTCTGTGATATAAACCCAACGCATGCCAAATTTCCTAGTCTGAATGATTGTCCTTTAAAATTTGTCACAGATCACTCTATTTCAAATAGATAACTTCACAGTGATGCTTTGCCACATGGACTGATGCCCTGAAAATGTTCAAAATCTGATGTTTATAGTTTAAGATAATAATAAATAGATGTTGGTTAAGACTGGACAAATTGAAAATAAATAAGGTCACCTGTAACACTGAATATGATGTACCATGTTACATAGCATGAAGGCTCTGGAGTGGGCTGCCAGGGATTGAATCACAGCACTCAACTCAGTTATTATGAGGATAACACTTGCACTAGATAAAATATATATAAGCATTTTAAGGACTGTGTAGCATACATAAGCATTAGGTTAAAGTTAGGTTAGTTATTTACTATTGTTCTTATATTTAATTCTTAAGGAATTACTTATAACTATACTTGATTTTTCCTACTTAGAAAATGTTCATTATATCCATGTTAAGATCCAGTGATGGGCTGGGTCTGTAGCTCAGTGGCAGAGTACTTGCCTAGTCCATCTGAGGCACTGGGTTCAATCCTTGGCATCACATAAAAAAAAAGCAAATAAAGTAAAGTCATGCTGTCCATCTACAACTACAAAATTTTTTTAAAAATCCAATGGTAAGGAGACTTCTAGTTAAAAATAGAGCCTATTTTTTTCTAAAAATAGAAAAACACACTTTTCTCCAATTACTCCTCATTAAAATATCAGATGAACCCCAATATTATGTATATCTATAGTAAATAAGATAAAATTTTAAATGACAGCTAAGGAAAAAAAGATATAAACCTATAAAGATGGAGCAAATAAGGAAAGAGAGCCCTGCTAAAGAAGGATGTCAACAAACCTTAAGAACGTAGAAAACAGACAGCTAAGTGAAAACTGACATATGAAAGTTGAGAAAGTTAATACCTAAGCTTTTGGAAAGAGGCACAGCCAACCAGAAGTTCATGGCACTGAACTCTGAAAAGGCTCTGAAACTGGGGCTGCCATACCACCTTTGAAAGCAGAGGGAGAGTGAGACTGAAAATAATTGTTATAAAGGTTTTGAAGAGCAGTGAGACTCCCTTCCATATTCTCTGCTCCATTCCGTGCTGCTCAAACTCAGCAGAAGAATGGTGGTTTTCTTTCTGGACAAGTTGACTCAGAGCTCCTCTAAACACCAGAGCTGAGGGATAAGAATGCCCTATTACACTGAAAAGCAGAATTAAGTGAGATTGTGCATACTGAATTATGAGACAAACCTGTCCACCTTCATTCGGAAATCCAGAATGGGTTCCTGACAAGAGATTGGAAACTTTTTCTTAGGGAATATTATCATTTGGATAATTGTTCTCTAAAGGCCTATGTGTTAAAGGCTTAGTTACCCAGGTGGTGCTCTTGGGAGGCAGTGGCACTTTTAAGAGGTGGGTACTAGTAAGAGGTCTTCAGGTCTCTGGGAGCTTGCCATTGTAGGGGATAGTGGAACTTTCCTGACTTTTGCTTCCTGGCTACAAGGTAAGAGGGTTTTCTCTACCATGTACTCTAATGATGCGCTGCCACACCACAGACCCAAAGTAAGGAGGCCACTCAATCAGATTGGAACCTCCAAAACTGTGAACCAAAATAAACTTTCTCTATGAGTTGATTATCTTAGGTATTTGTTATAGTAACAAAAAGCTGAACAACAATGGAAAACCAGCTAGTCTGTGGTAAGAGGCCTCTAAATATTGATGTTTGGGGTCCTATCTTAAGAATGTGGCTTGTCATCTGCTTATAGTGAAGACCAACAGTTGACAAGCACTGTTCATACCAAGAGAGGCTCTAATCAACTTTTTTACCACCTTGTTCTCAAATGTGGGTAAAGAGTCAAGGATCTCTACAAATTGGAGAAACCTCCTTACATGTAACACCAGCCTAAGATAACAAAAAGAAGAGAGAGGAGGAGGAAAAAGAGTTGAAATAAAAACCAATGGAGGGAGCAGGAAAAGATGTCAAGACTTTTTTTAAAATTTCAGGAAACTACTGGAGGGAGGTACTCCACCCAAATAAGGGTGCAAATCAGGAAACAGAAAACATGATCTGACAAATAAGCACTCCAGGAAAGGAGAGAAGTTGTTGAAGAGAGGATCCCAGATGATGACTGTGTATCAGGCTGGAGAGCATCCATTTATCCAGACACTAGAGGATGGAGGGCTAAAGGGGATGCCTTCAAGAAACAAAAATGGAAATGATGGATTACCTAATGTGTTTGAACCTTATAAACAAAATTTGCAACTCTGGTGGGACAAATAGAGATGAAATGCTGATAGGTATAGAGAAAGCTAAGCAACAGAAGAAAGAAGGAATTATAAACTCCAAGGAAAATAAAACATTTCTAGCAGACTGTCTATTTAAGAATATTTGATGAACCTCCTTAGAGGGGGATTACACTTCTCAGTCCCTCTGATGTCAGACTTGGCATTGTGAATTATGTTGTCAGTGAAATCAAGGCAGAATTGAGTATATCACTTACAGGTAGAAGGTTTAAGAGCCAGCTCATGACTTTCTGTCTCTGCCCTAGCCACAGGTTGGCACTGTTTAGATAGGGGCTGCTCTGGTGTTTGAGTCCTGAATGAAGACAGCACAGCACAGAACTGAAGCTGACCCTTTTGCTGGATATGTGACAGGGATAAGAAGAAAACCTTTATGTTATAAGCTAAAACAAGTGTTTTCATCAGCTTTTTCACTGCTGTGACCAAAACCCACAGCCCAGTGTAGAGAGGAAAAATTTACTTGGGGCTCTCTGTTTCAGAGGTCTCTATCCATAGGTGGCCAGTTCCTTTGCCCTAGGCCTGAGGTGTGGCAGAACACCGTGGTGGAAGGGTGTGGCAGAGGAAAGCAGTTCAGGAAGTGACAATCCAGAAGGAGAGAGAGTTTACCAGGGAAAAAAACGTAAATCCCAAAGGCAAATCTCCAGTGAACCACCTCCTCCAGCCATACCTATCTGCCTACAGTAACTGCCTAGCCAATCCATTCAAGTGGATTGATGCACAAATTACATTAAGGTTCTCATTTCATCTCTAAAATTTTTTTGCATTGTCTCATCTATGAGCTTTGGGGGATACCTCATATCTAAACCATAACAATAAGAAAGGAGCTTTTGGATTTCTGTAATCATCTGTTAATGTGATATGATTAACTTCTTGACAAAACATGAAATGCTATGGACAATATTTATGTAATAGTCATTAAAATATGTAAGATAGGGGTGAGGATGTAGCTCAGTGGTGGAGCACTTCCCTAGCAAGCATGAGGCCCTGGGCTTAATCCCCAAAACCATAAATAAATAAATACCCTACAGTGTGCTATAAAAATACTGGGAAATTCAGAGGATGTAAAATGGCTAAAACTGAAAAACTAAGACATGGCAGTATTGTGTTACTTAGAAATACAGAATTAAATCAGAGAATAATTTTCCTTTGGAAAGCAGGAATCATTGAAGACAGGTAATTATTATATACCTTGTATTTATTTGACTCTTAAGTCACATACCTAATCACTTTGAAAAAATTTAAAAAATCACATTTGAGAAGAAAAACAACTGGTAAGTAAGAGAAGGAGGTTATAGTATATAGTTTTTAATTTAGCCAATTTAATAGAATTTTAATCATCCCACATTAAGATTAAAAGTAGAGGGCTGGGGCTATAGCTCAGTGGCAGAGCACTTGCCTTGCATGTGTAAGGCACTGGGTTCAATCCTCAGCACCACATAAATATAAATAAAATAAAGGCATGCTATCCATCTACAACTATGAAAAAAAAAGATTAAAAGTAGGACTGATTCTTGGTTACTACTTTTCTCAAGAAAACTGAATAAATCAAAGCACTAAAAGCTGTATTTTTTCATTGTGTCCTCACACTCTCTGCTTCTATTTCACAACAGAAATGTGAATATTGCTTTCCTAGTATTTTGACTCAGCTATCTCCTTTCCCTGCCCTCACTGTGGTATTATAAATAGTGCACTATTTATATGAAGTTACATGTCACTTACTTGAATTGAAAAATGGCCTGTGTGAATATGGAATTATTTAATGCAAAGCTGTTTTGTACTTTCAAAAATAATTGTATTTTACTCAGGAGCCTGAAAGTGATTAAAAAAGATTTGTTATGTGTATATATCACCTATAATTTATACATAAAAGTTGTGCTTAATGAGTTTTTATCTCTTTAGGTTTTTCTATTTTGGGGGGAAAGGGCACCAGGGATCTAACCCAGGGGTGCTGCATCCTCAGTCCTTTTTATTTTTTGTTTTGAGACTGGGTTTCTAAGTTGCTAAGGGTATTGCTAAGTTGCTCAGGCTGCCCTCAAACTTATGATCTTCCTATATCAGCCTCTTGAGCTCTGGGATTAAAGATGTATGCCACTGTATCTGGTATTTTTTTATACTTATACCATCTCTTAAAAAAAAAGATTTGGGCAAGCAAAAGTAAACTAGTCTGACTGCTATATAAAGTGTAAGAAAGAAACATAGCAGGCTCTCCATGGCCTTCAGATTTCTTTTCTTTGTTTATTATATATATATATTTGTTTTAGATGGATACGATACTTTTATTTTTATGTAGTGCTGAGGATCAAACCCAGTGCCTCACATGTGCTAGGCAAGCACTCTACCACTGAGCTACAACCCCAGCCCCTGATTTTTTTTAGGGTCCTTTGTTACCTAACCCTTCCTGTCCTCATTTCCAGCATCCTTGGTATCAGCACTAATCCATTCAGTCATTCAGCAGATACTTATTCAAAGCATCTGGTGTACCAGGTCTATTACTAGACTGCTAGTAGTTCCCTGAACACATGATATTGTCTCCTACTTCTTAGGCTTTGCAATGGGATTTTCTGATCTGAAATGTAACTTTTATTCCTATACCTTCCTAAGGCCAACATGTCCATTAATAAACAAAGGTGAGGGGAAGCTTTATCATACCCCTAAAAGTTATACTCTACCACAGCCTTATATTCTTCATTATGTTATGAGCCTCATAAGAGTAGAAACCTTGTGTTTTAGTTACTGGTATGTCACTACAGTGCCAGATTTATTGTTTGCATTCAAATGTTGTTAAATGAACAGATCCCAAATGTAATTGTCCATTTATCTGTCTTTTCTCAACATGGTGTATGCCTCTTGGTGCATGGGTCTGTGATATAATCAACTTTGTTTCTTATAGCATTTAGCCCTTACATAAAACCTAGCACACAAAAATGTGTTTAGTAAATTAATTGTCAGTATTACCATTAATCTTGAAGATATATAACACTGAGGAATACACAGAAAGTATCCTGATGACAAAGAGACATGAGGTGCTGAAGCCTGTCCCTGTGTTTCACTTAAATAGGAAAAATACATATGAAAGACACAAAACTATGAACTACAAGTGTCAAATGACCTACTGAGCTCTATGCTCTCAACTCCATTAATTTAGAAATAAAATAAAAATAATTCTTAAAATAGTCTTAAAATAACCAGGTAAAATTTTATCAACAACAATAAAAGGTGGATTTCCTATTCATTAAATTGGTAAGGTAAGCACTTCTTGATTCATGACATATGTTTATAACCTGAATTTACTTTTCACTAAAAGTAAACCAGGGTCGATATACAAAAATCAATTGTATTTCTCGACAGTAGTAGTGAACAGCTCAAGAGATTAACAGTTTCACTTATAATAATGTCAAAAAGAATTTATGAAAAAGTTTAGCCAAAGAAGTGTAAGACATGTACACTGAAAACTACAAAACATGGTTAAAAGAATGTAAAGATACACCACATTCATGTCATGGATTGGAAGACATGATATGGTTAAGATGGCAATACTACTAAAATTGATCTATAGATTCCATGAAAATCCTATAAAAATTCCAATTTTTTTTCTTTGCTCAATGGGTGGGTGACTGATTCTAAAACTCATATGGAAAATCAAGGGACCCCAAATAACCAAAACAATATTAAAAAAGAACAAAGTTTATGGATTTGCATTCCCTAACTTGAAAATTTACTGCAAAGTTAGAGTTACCAAGACAATGTGGGACTGGCATAGGATAGAAATATAGACCAGTGGAGTAGAACACTAAGAGTCCAGAAATAAATCCCTACATGTGTGGTCAATTGGTTTTCTTTCTTCTTCTTCTTCTTCTTTTCTTTTCTTTCTTTTCTTTTTAGTTGTTGATGGACCTTTATTGCATTTATTTATGTCAAACCCAGTGCCTTGCACATGGTAGGCAAGCACTCTACCACTGAGCTACAACCTTAGCCTGGTCAATTGATTTTCAATAAAAGTGTGCAGACAATGCAATGAGAAACAATAATTTTTTTCAACACATGGTGCTGGATATTTACATGCAAAAACATAAAGTGGGAACCCTACCTCTCACTGAATCAAAAAAAGTATTAATTCAAAAAGGACCAAGGACCCAAATGTAAGATTCAGAACTATAAAATTGTTAAGAAGAAAGCAGAAATCATACCCATGTTTATGGAGCATAATTCTCAATAGCCAACCTATGAAACCAGCCTCAGTATCCACTAATGGAAAGACAAAAGAGAAAATGTGATATACTTACACTGGAATTTTATTCAGCCATAAAGAATTAAATTATGTCATTTTTCAGGAAAATGGATGGAACTTGAGAACATTATGCTAAGCAAAATAAGCCAAACTCAAAAGTAAGGGTCATGTTTTAACTCAGATGTGGAAGCTAGAGCGGAAAAAGGAAAAAAATGTGAGGGGGTATCTTGAAAATTAAAGGGGGATTAGTAGAACAGAGGAAAGGGAGCAGGAAGCAGGAGGAGGGTAAGGAAAGGATAAATATTGGGGAATTATATTGACCAGATTATATTGTTATATCATGTGTATATACAAATATGTAAGAATGAATCCCACCATTGTGTATAATATACCAATAAAAATATGGAAAAGAGGGCTGGGGATGTGGCTCAAGCGATAGCGCGCTCACCTGGCATGCGTGGGGTGCTGGGTTCTATCCTCAGCACCACATAAAAATAAAGACGCTGGTCCACCAAAAACTAAAAAATAAATATTAAAAAAATTCTCTCTCTAAAAAAAATGGAAAAAAGAAGCATAGGTTTAAATCCACACAATTTTGTATTAAACAATTGGATAAGAAAACTAAACCACAAACAACCAAAGGAAAAACTAGATAAATTTGACTTTAACAAAAGTAAGAATTTTCACAATACAAAGAATACCATCAAGAAAGTGAAACCTAGAGAAAGGGAGAAAATGTTTGTAAATCATATACCTGTAAGGAGAATTGTATCTAGAATATAGTGCAAGGTATGGTGGTGCACATCTGTAATCCAGTGACTTGGGAGGCTGAGGTAGGAGGATCAGAAGTTTGAGGCCAGTCTCAGCAACTTAGAGAGACCCAAAGCAACTTAGCAAAACCATCTCAAACTAAAAAATAAGAGAGACTGGGGACATAGCTCAGTGGTAAAATGTCCCTGGGATTTCAATCCCCAGTACCCCCCTAAAAAAGAAGGAGAAAAAAAAAACCTCTTACAATGCAAAAATGAAAAGACAAATTACTCAGTTTAAAATGAGTAAAGGTACTTCAGCTTTGTTTTATGCCCATTTCACATTGTTGTCTGTGTTGTGATTCAATACCTAGTCCTTGATATTTACATGCAAAAGTATACCATTTCTGATGTATAAAATTGTTTTGTAAATATAGAGAATTCAATTGTAAATAAATTATCATGGCTGTTTAAAAAATAAATAAAATGAGTAAAGGATTTGAAAAGACATTTCTCCAATGATATTCAAATGGCTATTACTAAAAACATTAGTTATTTGGAAAAAAATAACTTAAAACTACAATCAGATGCCCTAGCATTGCTATAATTTTAAAAGAGACAGACAATAACAAGTGTTGGCAAGGACATAGGAAAGCTGGGACCCTAATACATTGCTGTTAGGAGAGTAAAATAGGGCAGCTGTTATGGAAAAAGAATTTCCCTCAAAAAGTTACACACAGAATTACCACATGACTCAGCAATTCCACTCCTAAGAGAATTGAAAACATGTGTTCACATAAAAGCTTATAAATATTCACATCATGCTCTAGTGTGGTTATTTGTAATAACCAAAAAGTAGAAACAACCCATATTTCCACCAATTAATAAAATGGATAAAGTGTGACTTATATATGAAGTATTATTTAGCCATAAAAAGAATGAAATACTGTTACATGCTATAAGGATGAACTTTAAAAACATCCTGAGTGAAGAAGCCAGAGACAAAAGATTACACATTGTATATATCATTTGTATGAAACGTCAAGATAAGGCAAATCTATAGAGACAAAAAGATTAGTGGTTGTCAGGGATGAAAAAGGAGGAAATCAGGACTGGTTGTTAATAGGAACAGAGTTTCTTTTCAGAGTGATGAAAATGTTCTGATGTTAGTATGTATTACACAACATAGTGAATATACTAAAAATTACTAATTGTACACCATAAGATGATAAATTTTAGGGGCTAAGTATATCACTCAGATGGTAAAGTGCTTGCTTCACATGCACAAAGCTCTGAGTTCAATCCCCAGCACCACACACATACAAAACAAGATGGTATACTTTATGCAAGGACCTAGGTCTAGCCCCCAGCATCACACACATACACACACACACACACACACACAGAGAGAACAGGAAATTATGTGTGTTTAATTATGTATACATATCCATGTACATTATGTACATATCTAAAATTATAATTTTATATTTAAAATTAATTTTTTTTTAAATTAAGCAGGATCCTAAACTTGAAATAAATTCTAAGCAATTGTGTAGGTCAAAGTGCAAACCTACTTGCAAAAGGACAAAATGGTAAAGTGCCCTTCCCTTCCCATCAGAACTGGTTAGATGTGATTTTTGTGTTCAGATACAATTTATGATACTTGCCCTTTTTTAGCATACATTAGATCAATTGAAAAATAATTTTTTTGTTGTGAGTTTATATCTAGTTCTTACAACATTCTCTTTTACTCTGCTTTATGTTCACCATAGCACTTATTCAGTAGGATATAAGTTCCTTGAGAGAAAGTGTTGTTGGTTCTATCTGCAAAAATAAAAGGTTAGAAAACAAAGCAGGAAAATGCCTATAAGTTTAAAAATCTGTAGAAATTTCTATCTGTTCCATATAAATGCCATTTTGTGATGTTTCAGAAAATAAATTACTTGAGCTACCTGTTAATCCTTTGGGAAGAGGCCCAGATTCTTTCCCATATGAGAATTAAAGCCCAGGTTACTAGCCCTGTTCCTGAAGGTCCAGGTTTGCTGTGGTCTGGCCAATTAAACTCACATAATCAGATCCTTACATGCAACTTTCTTTCTCATGGGAGATAGTGAATTTCCTAATAAATCTTACTAAGAGGATCTCAGTACCCTGAAGTTGACTTTCAGGAAAAGTGTATATTAGTATTCTTCCTTTCTGATTTATTTGTTCACAATCCACTAGAATACTTCTGATTGTAGATTCTATTATCCTTAAGGTCTTGGTTTCTCTTGGATTACTTGATCATGGGTGTTTTGATCTAAATACAGACAAAATATTTCTTAACGTTGGCAGATACTTGCAAAATAGGGGGAATGAGCTTCCCTCTGAATACATATGAAGGAGAGGCCACCATGGTAATGTCAAATTTAATTCTAATATACTTATTATATATAGTAGCTAAGAGTGGCAAATGCCAAATGAAGACTGACTACCATTCATCTGATTACATATTTTTGATGTGCGACAAAAATATAAAATTTATTGTTTACCATTTCCTGGTGGGGGGAGGAATATTTAAAATATTTTTATTTAAAATATTTTTGTGATTACCTAATGGAAACAATTCCATTTAAGACAGTCATCATTATACAAAATACATGTATGAAGATGTGAATTTGGTGTTAACATACCTTATATACAGATATATGATAAATTGTGGTATAAAGGTGTATTAAGAATTGTAATGCAAAAAAAATAAGAGAGCTCATGTATATTGGCATAATTTGGCGTGAACATACTTTATATAGAGTTATGAAAAATTGTGCTGTGAATGGATAATTATGAATGTAATGCATTCCACTATTGTCATGTATGTAAGAAATAAATTAAAAAATAAATAAAAATAAAAGTTTACACAGAGTTGCCCTCAAAATTTAAAAAAAAAAAAAAGTTGTTTTCTAGCTGTAGTTCAGTAGCTCACAAAGGTAACAACTAAGAAAAGACTATTTCCTCCCATCCCCCCAAAAAAACCCTGATGGTCAAAAACCCAGTAAAAACATATTTTTCATTCATGAATCAAAGAAATGGTCATAAAGCAAAACTTATGCCTATAAAAACAGATTCAGCAAGTTGTTTGTTTTTTGGTAGCAGGGTTTGAACCCAGGGGCGCTTAACCACTGAGCCACATCCCCAGCCCTTTTTATATTTTATTTAGACAGGTTCTGGCTAAGTTGCTTAGGGCCTTCCTAAGTTGCTGAGGCTGGCTTTGAACTTTCAATCCTTCCACCTCAGCCTCCTGAATCTCTGGAATTAGCCATTGCACCTGGCTAGATTCAACAAGTCTTAAATAAATATATGTGATGCTTTGGTTTTAATAATGTTTTCATGTGTTTGATAAAACAACAGACCATTTTCCATATAGTAATTAAAAATAGTAATTTCCCTCTCAATTTATTAAATAAATATTAAGTTGCACTTGAAAATATTTGTAAATGTAAAGGAGTGATTTATAAATAGTTTTTTGTTGTAAAGAAAGGCTATTTGGTTTTTAGGAAACATCATTGTTTAATGTACTCTATTAATAAGATTATAACTGGATCATCCTAGTCATCTAACTTGGATCTTGGAACTAACTATGAAAATACCCAAAGAAACAGATGGATTTAAGCCCGATACTGGAATGGAACGATTCAGATGCTGTCCAAGTTCTAGGGATTTCAAGAGGAGACTGAAACCTTAGTATATAAATACTTTGTCCTATTCCCATTCTCCCATCTACAGCATACAATGCTAGAAAATAACAAAATATTACCAAGTTTAATACTTATAAATAATCAAAATTATAAATCAGTCAAATTCAGCCAACTCTTCATTCTTACTGAGTAGAATAGTGAAATGCCACTGCAGGCCACTAACAAAAATAACATTAATTCTGCCTCTTAAAGTAGGTAGATAGACGCTGATTTGTAATCATGAATGAAAATCTTTTCTCCACAGGGTTTTCAAAAGAAAAATTCAGGGATATTTTAGCAGAGAGAAAAATCTAACAAAAATGGTTAAGATAGTATTGTTTTATAAAAATGAATCCTGTCAATTTTGCCTACAATCAAACGTTTGTTTTTGATACACCATTCATGGTTTTTCACTGGTAAAATTACTTAAATCCAAACTGCTTTCTGTGGTTTATGCTGGGCTATTGGAATTTATCCCAAACTGCTGTCTCTTATAATTCTCTATTGAATGGCTTCACAATTTCCATTTACATTATTTAGGATGGCTTTTCAAGTAATCTCAAATTATATAATCAAAAGAAAGGAGTCAATATAAAAAGTGGGATGTATATTTTCGATTGGTAAATTCAGTACTAACTAGGTATATTCTTTAGGTTTTACAGATAACCAAAGAATAAAGTTAAGTTTTGATCTTTTTGTCAAAGTAAAATATATTCTCTCCAAATATTTTTGAAAACCTTTTGCTTATCTATTGAATGCTTTCCAATAAACCTTTCTTTCCTGTTCTGTCCCCTCCTGCCTCCAGTCATCTAGATGTCTTCTCAGAGCTACTCCAATCCTGGATCACTGTGGAGAGTAAAGGGTAAGTAAATACATAACTATACTTTGTTCTTAATAATTGGAAGGTAGGGATAAAAGTGGTTCTTTTTTTTAATCTTATTTTTTTTTTGGTGGGGTTCATTTTTTTTTTGTATTTTTTGGAACTGGGGGTCGAACCCAGGACTTTGCACGGCAGACACTTTGCCTCTGAGCTACATTCCCAGCTCAAAAGTGGTTCTTCAGGCTGGGGCATAGCTCAGTGGCATAATAGCATTTTCCTAGCATGTCCTTGGTCCTGGGTTTGATCTCTAAGACTATGCTTCCCCCAAATCAAATTAAATTAAAAATAAAGAATAATAAGACACCTCAGATCAAATAAAGTGAATTCTAACAAGATTTACCTCTTTGGACTTGAAAAATTATACTTTGTTTTGTATATACTATAATAAGCTTCAAATTTAATAATATATGAAGTTTAAAAAATTTCCTATTTTCAAATTTCATTACACAGTATTAATAAATGGAGTTTTAAATGTCTAATAATTGTAAGTATATATTTTTATAAAGGTTTAGTTATCTAGTTTTTTCTGTGTTTTTTGTTCTTGGCATAAAGGATCATGCTCATTATAAGAAAGTCTGTGAGACTATTTTATTTTTCTCTTGAACAACTATAAAAAACTCAATAGAACTGTGAGCTGTTGGGTACTATACTACTGCCTGAAATCCCCAGCTACTAGAGAAGTTGAGTCGGGAGGAACACAAATTCAAGGCCAGCCTGGGTAACCCTGTCTCCAAATATAACATAAATATGGCTGGGATGGGGCTAGGGTTGTAGCTCAGTGGCAGAGTACTTGCCTAGAACACGTGAAGTACTGGGTTCAATCTTCAGCCACATATAAATAAATAAATAAAATTAAGGTATTGTGTCCACCTACAACTACAAAAAAAAAAAAAAAAAAAAGAATGGCTGGTAGAATGCCCCTGGGTTCAATCCCTAGTACTGCAAAAAAATAGACAGATAAGATAACCAGTAGTGGGCCAGGGTTGTAGCTCAGTGGTAGAGAGCTTGTCCAGCATACGTGAGGCACTGGGTTCAATCCCCGGTTCAATCACATAAAAACAAACAAATAAAATAAAAGTATTGTGTCCATCTACAACTTAAAAAAAAACAAACAGTAGTACATAAGACTTAGGTAGAATTAGTCCTAAGACTAATCATATCTTTGGGTGCAAATTACATTGCCAACATTTCAAATAATGAAAATTTTGTTGACTTACTCCGGAACTTCCTAGAAGGAAAAATACGACAAGAACTATGTATAAAGTATCAAAAACCAACATTATAACATCAAGGTTTTCTGAAATTTTTCTTTATAATTTTCCCTTGTTCAAATTACCTCTGTGTTGGGATCATGTTGGATTCAACATTAAGGTCACTTCAACAAACACCAGTATTTGGTGCCCTATATGCAGTGAATTCTATGAGCACGGAATATAAGCAGTAACCCCTGGTGAAGGCAATAAGGGGTGCATTGTTTGTAGAAAATTTAAAAACAATAAAATCCATGTAGTTTTTTTTATTATCAGTAACAAGGACAATAAAAAAATACTACTCCTTATTGGGCAAAGACTTCTACCTTGGTAAACTACTGCCAATTTAGGCTCAAAAATACTACATAGCCAATACATTTGAGACATTTATTGCAGAAGGCTCTCATTCTCACCTTTATTTTAAAATTTTAAAAATATAAATGTAGGGAGTGTGTTACCAGTATTAACAAAGGCAGCCTACAACCTAACTTCAAATGTAAATACATATAATGAATATTTTTTAAAATTCCATCAAGTCAAGAGAAGAATTGTGGACATATGTGACTTTCTACTTGAACCTTCAGATATTAGTACCCCAGTATTTTAAAGTCACAAGTATGTGCCAAAGGAAGTAATTGGAAAGATCAAAACAAGTCATACTTGCATTTAATGTTTGGGAATTTGTGTTTTTCATAGAACTGAACCCACACTAAGTATCTGACTCCATTATAATTCATTCTAAGACTTAAATATAAGACCTTTATTTTTTCAGATAAGGCACCTATTCTCAAATAAGCATTCATAATTTTATTAACCTCAAATTATATAAAATAAGGCAATGCTAGTGGCAATATAGACTATATAACTGAAAATCATCTGTATATGTGCTGATTCTTTGGATCACGAGAGTTCATGAAGATGTGAAGAATTGAGGACACGCTCCCCAGATAAAACCCAAAACAACATTAATAAAATAAATTAATATTTAAGTACAAAGGCAGCCTGAGGAGTATAGTTTAGTGGTAGAGTACTTATTTAGCCCAAATACTGCAAAATAAGAAATTTTAAAAAGCACTTGCTTGTAATCCCAGCAACTCAGGAGGCTGAGGCAGGAGGATTATAAATTGAAGGCCACTTGAACAACTTTGGTTTTTATTTTGAGGCAGGGTCTTGCCTCAAAATAAAAAGCAAAAAGGGCTGGGGATATCGCTTATGGTAAAATGCCCCTGGGTTCAATACTCAGTACAAAAAAAAGAAAGAAAAAATAACAAAAACATTTTTTTTCATCAATGTTTCCACCACCAATTGTTCCCATACTTATTAGAATTCTCCAACTCTGTAACTCTCTAGTTAAACTAATATTTTATAGAGGCAGATAGTTTTCCTTTCCAATGCTGTTACAGGTAGAGAATAAAAGGACATAACGAACCAAGAAAAGCACAAACATTTTATGTACATGCAAAAAATACAAACACAATGACAAAGTGTTTAATGTGAAAAAGAGAGCAAAATCTGTTCTTAATAGCTGTGTGTGCATACATGTTGTTTTAAATATGTATATTTATTTTATTAAATAATTGCCATAGCAGGGATTGAAACCAAGGGCACTGTGCCACTGAGCTACATCCCCAAGACCTTTTTATTTCGAGGCAAGGGTCTTGCTAAATTGCTGAGACTATCCTTGTACTATGATCCTCCCATTTCTACCTTCTGAGTTGCTGTGAGTTGCTGAGATTACAGGTATGTACCACAGCACCCAGTTATTATAAGTATATTAAAAAATAATTTTATTTGCCCCAAGGGAGGTACCTTATTTTTTATTTATGTGTATATAAATAGTATTTTTATCATAGTATATAAAAGATATATATTTAACCAAAGCCAGGGGGTAAAATCATATCTTTGTTACTTTACAGTCAGATTCACTTGTGCATTATCAAATCAAATCACTGCTTTTCTTGCTTTGTTAGTGAGAAAATGTGTTTTTATTTTCATAGTTAAAACAAATATGTGCTAATTTCTTGGGCAAGTAGGATTCTAGTATCAAAATACATTCTTATAGGATGAATTATTTATAATTAAGGCATTGCACATTAATCTTATAAGAAATTTATAATTAGAACTTTCATGAATATATATATACTAATAAACATATAATTGCTATGCTTTGTTGAAGGCACTAGCCTTTTGCCATAAGACTGAAAAAAAAAATTGTATCATACAAACAAAAGGAAGACTAGCTGAAAACCAGATTATGAGACTTCAAATAGTCTCTGGTAAAAATAAAATTTCCAAGTTAGTTTGTAAATTAATTGTTTGAAACTTGAACAGTTTTTCACTGGGCCAATGTTATAAACTGTTCGGTTTCCAGATAAGTCCACAGAAATCTACTTAACCCATAATTTAAATGAATTTTAGTACCTTGCTTAAGAGATAAACTATTCACTTATTTAGAAGTTTGTTGTCTTTCTTTTCCTGAGGAACAGGTATTTAGCAAATTGGACAAAAAACTCCAGTCCCTAGAGCTAGCAACTAGATAAAGGAAGAAAGCCTTAAGTGGGCACAGAGTGACAGTTTGGGTCTTGGGAGAGATGGTCAGGACAACACAGAGTAAAATACAAAAAAAGTCTGTAACAGCATCAGATAAGAAAAAATGGATTCAACAAGAAGTGGGTAACTCTCATTGGGTAGGCATCTGTTGAGTCAGGGTGGTGTTACTGCTGTCCCCAAATATTAATTAAACTAAGAAACTCAAATTTGGATTTCAAGTAAAAGTTTGGAAAAGAAACAAAATAATACTGTAGGTCATCAGAATGGAATGTTGCCTATAATGAAAAAACAATATGGTGAAAAAGACTGGTTGGATAAATTGTTCAGTTCTTAATTCTAAATATGATGAACAAAAAGGCTGAAACAGAAAATGCAGCAAAAATTTCATTTACAAATTTACAGTCCCAACGTTGTTTGGTCTGCCTGTTTGAAACTCCTGATGAAGTAGGTTGTAGAGAAAAGTCTCAGACTGAATCCCATCAGATAATTAGCTAATGATCCTTTGACTACATTTCAGGCTTTCCAAAACAGCCTCCATGTGACTAGATATGTCACAATCAATGTTCTTTTCCTGAAAGTGCTGAAATAAATGTTTTTGTATTCTTCTATCATTGTTTCTCTCTTCCATGTAACTATCTTTTCTCCCAATTTTGGTAGCATAAACAAAAGACATGTCAAATGCACATGGCAGGAGAAAGATGAAAATTTACATTTCATTATATTAGCAAACCAATAATATAACACTATAAACAGACAACAATTCTAGAAAAAGAACAGAGATTGTTTTTAAAAAATCAAGACTAATCACCTAACTTCTGTGGGCTCTGACACTAAAATCAACTTTAGTCCATAAACCTGGCAGGTTGTCTTAGCCTACAGACTGTATTTTTGGCAAAAAAACTTCATCTGTGCCAAAACATATGCAGCAGGTAACTCCCTCTCTAACACAAGAAATATTTATCTGGATCTTTTAAAAACAGCAATATATTTTTATATTAATATATTAAGGATTATTGTATCATAACATGTTTATAATACACTTTTATATTATATAATAGCATACATTTGAAGGATAATTTAATCTATTATTAGTTTTGTTCTTCCAATATACCTGGAAAATAAAAAACAAATAAAATATGCCTGAAAAAAATTTAAGTATATTTGTAAGTGGGAATATTTAAGTGTTATCAAGTATTGTAAAATGTGTTTATTTAATTATTGTGGAAATGTAAATTAAAACTCCCCAAAATATACAATCCTCCCATTCTTCCTTTATCTGGAGAAGAACTAATGAGCTTGAGCTTTACTTTTAACAAGTTAGAGAAAAGAATCTTTTTACATATCTACTATATTAAAATGTCTATCGTTAGATGACTAAGTTTTTAAGTCACTAGGTTTCCTAGACACTTCAGTGGAATCAGCAGTCATTGATCCAACCCCAACTCCAAGACTGGAACGTCGTAATGATAGTTCCAAGGCAGAAATCTGACGTAATTCTTTACGACACAATTTTACAGGTGTGATACCATGAAGCTGTTCCACATTTCCCACTGGCTGAATTTGGGATGATGATCTACTGTGAGATTTTGTAAACTGACATTCATCTGTTTCTGTTTTATCCTCATTACTTAACAGTTGCCCACTAGACGGTGCTAAAGAGCTAAAAATAGAAGGTAACTCTGGGGCATCTTCCCAAAGTTTTTGGGAATTTGGTTGTGTTCTTAAATTGCTTGAAGAACTGTTTACTTCTCTTTCTCTTGCACTTAATTTCATACTTTCAGTTCTGGATGCCCATTTTAATTCTTCTGAAATCACACCTGCCTCTTCAGGGTTCAGGACTCCATCTCCAGCATCATGATCTAAAAATAATCCCAAAACCAAAAATTCAGAGATCATTTCCTTCAAATCAGGTATTTTAATCATAATATCCTAACATAACTACATTAATATTACTCACTATGCTTGTTGTTTGTTTAATGTTTCTTTTAGACACACAATGTGTGAGTATTAATTAATCCACTTATTCCCTGAAAAACTTGGAATCTCTCTATTTGTGTTTCCATGCTGGCCTCTGCTTAGCTTGTTGCTAGAAAATTTCAAATCCAGCCAAGTGAAAATTTCAAATCCAGCCTCTGTCTTCAAGGACTTGGCATTAAATGTATAAAAAGCTGGTCTTTGGTTGGTTCTCCCAGCATGACAGAAAGGTTCTGATATCCAAATGTACTCAGGGGTGTGTGCCACAACTTCCACCATGGAAATGAAGATGACAGTATACCCTCTCAGTAAGGACAACCACTGGAATGAGTGATTAGAAGTAAGTGAAAAGACCCAGCTATCCTACTCCTTGGTTTTTACCCAAAGGACTTAAAATCAATGTTTATAGCAGCTCAACTCACGATAGCTAAACTTGGAACCAACCTAGGTGTCCTTCAACAGATTAATGGATAAAGAAAATGTGGTATATATACACAATGGAATATTATTCAGCTTTAAAAAAGAATGAATTTATGGCATTTGCTGGTAAATGGATGGCACTAGAGAATATCATAGTAAGTGAAATAAGCCAATCCCAAAATACCAAAGGCTAAGTTTTTTTCTCTGATATGCAGATGCTAACTCACAATAAGGGTGTGTGTGCGGGGAGGCGGGGAGACTAGGGAAAAACAGAGTTACTTTAGGTAGAGGGGAGTGAAGGGAGGGGAGGGAGTAAGGGGGGGTAGGAAGGACAGTAGAATGAATAAGACATTATTACCCTATGTACATATATGACTACACGACCAGTGGGATTCTGCATTATGTACAACCAGAAAAATTAGAAATTATATTCCATTTATATATAATGTATCATAGTGCCATGTATTATACTGTCATGTATAACTAATTAAAACAAATTTTAAAAAAGAAGTGAAGAGATCAAAGCTTAGAAATCGTCAAATCATAATATCTATCATCAAAGACAAAACTTGCTTAAGAGAAATACATATAGGTACTAAATCTAATATGATGAATGCAAACTTCAACATATGACAATACATACTTAATATACTTTTAGTTCTTTGAAGACAAAGTTGCATAGTGACAGACCCCAATTCAAATCTGACCCCCAGATACATTTTATTTGGTCTTTAATGTTAATAATTCTTGACACAAAATTTTAAAATTAGAGTTTCATATAAAATATAGATTTTCAACTTTTCTATAAAAATTAGAAGAGCTAAGAATTTGTGCATAGCAACAGTAGCTGAAAAATTGCCCCTACTCATATAGATGACAACTGTAAAGCCCTCTAATTCTCTTTGGCTTCCTGGTTCCTATAGGCATTCTAGCTTGTAACCTTGGTTTAAAACATTGATTTTTCAGGTTTTGAAGTCCCTCAAAAATAAAAAAAACCTGAACTAATAAATGACATAGATCTTCAAATGGAACTAGAGCAGATAACAAGTTGATCATAGATAGTGGCCCCAAACTCTAACTATTGCACATTAGGGTTACCAAGAAGCTTTAAAAAATTCTGCTGCCCAACTCCGAGTGTCATTTTACTTGTAAAGATTTTATGTGAAAGAGCAGAAATGGACCTACTGCCGAGGCTCACTCTCAGGTTCACTTGGATTCTTTATAATAGGAAGTTTCCCACTTGCAAGTTTAAGTTTCCCATTTAAAAATGAAGAAGCAAAACTAGGGAGAGATTAATTTGCCCAAGTTCACACAACTAGTAGAAGAAGTTAAGATTCAAGGGCTGGGAGTATATCAAGAGCACTTGCCTAGTATGGTTGAGGCTCAAGATTTGATTCCCAGCATTGCCAAAAACAAACAAACAAGGTCTTTTTAAATATTTTTTTAGTTGTTGATATTTATTTATTTATTTATTTATATGTGGGCTGAGAATCAAACCCAGTGCCTCACAAATGCTAGGCAAGTACTCTACCATCGAGCTACAACCCCAGCCCAGGATTCCTTATCTTATATATAGTTTGATAGTGATTTAAATTGGTACAAGAATGGTATTTAAATACTTAAGTGGAAGTGGAAATATTGAGTGGCCATATAAAATTTTATCCTCAAAGTATGTTAAGAAACATATTAACATCATAACTATGACCAACAATTGAACAAGACATTTTACTTAAAATTAATTTTTCTATTTGGAAAAAAATTAAAAGAAGATAAATATAAATCTCATAGGCAGACAACAGAGACTACTATTAAAACCAGTGAACTAAAAGTGGGGTACAGTGGTTTATGCCTTAGTCCCAGTTATTCTGCAGGCTGAGGCAATAGGATTGCTTGAGCCCAGGGGAATTACTTAAGCCCATAAGTTTAAGGCCAGGTTAGGCAATATAGCAAGAGCATGTCTCAAAAAAATAAAAAGAAGACATTTCGGGGAACTCAGAATTTGATATATTTCAATTACTATATGTTATAATTCAAATAGACTTCATTTAATGTTATAAAATTATATCTTGAGATAGGATAATCCTAACATAAGCTCTATCCTTAACATCACTGAAACTATTTTTAAAACAGGATGAAAATAAGAAAATAATTATGCTAAAATGTAGGTAGATTTATGGATGATTTGTTTTCTGCATTTTCAAAAATTTGTATGACAATGTTATATAATGACATGTTATAGCCAAAAACAGTGTTTAAAATGTTTTTAGATAGAATGGCAAATTAGTGAAATAATATGTTCAACATTATTATCAAGACTAGACTTCTTGGGCAAGTTGGTCAGATAGGTGTGTGTTAGATAGGTGTGTGTTGCATTTTGCACCTCCCCAAGATTATTCAACTTTTTTTATTGTTTCCTTAAAAGACAGAATGAAGGCTGTAGCTCAGCCCACAGAGTACTTGCCTAGCATGCATAAGGCACTGAGTTCGATCCTCAGTACCACATAAAAATAAACAGATAAAATAAAGGCATTCTGTCCATCTATAACTACAAAAAAAAAAAAAAAACACAGAACGAGAATCAAGGTTTCTGAAATCTGTGTACCACCATACCACTCTGTCATTTTTCAGAAAAAATGTCTAGTAGACTCAGGAGTATAAACACGGGCCATTTACAAACCAGAAGTCTAATTTCAGTTATCTCAAAATTGAAAGTGGGGGATGGGTCTGTGGCTCAGTGATAGAACACTTGCCTAGCATGTGTGAGGCACTGAGTTTGATCCTCAGCACCACATAAAAATAAATAAATAATATAAACATATTGTGTCCATCTACAACTAATAAAATATATTTAAAAAAATTAAAAGTGGGTGAGATTCTTTTGTTTAAGTGATGGGGATTGAACCCAGGGTCATGTACATGATAAGCACCTTGTACATGATAAGCTATCACACTTAGCTATAGAGTGGGTTTTTTTAAAAGGCTAAAATGGTTTTATGTTAATTGCTTTTTCTTTCTTATTTAATATCTGTTTACTTTTCATTTAAAAAAAATTTTTCAGTACTGGAGAATGAAGCCAGGAGTGTTCTCCTTCTGAGCTACATCTCCAACCCTTTTTAACAATGTTATTTTGAGACAAAGTCTTGCTACGTTGCCCAGACTGGCCTGGAACTTATAATATTCCTATCTCAGTCTTCTAGGAACCTGGGATTAGAGGCATGTGCACCTGGCACTTTTTAATTTTTTGCAAGTAATATTTCAAGTAAAAGTTTTAGTTACATATTTCAGGCATTGTTTTTAAGTAATGAGTTGTATAAATAAGCACCTCTGTACTGCTACATTGAGAATCAGAAAGTTTAGTCTCCTTAGAAGGATTTGTATGTTTGTATCATATCTCTCTGTATCTCTGTCTCTGTCTCTGTTTCTCTCTTTTTTTTTTTTTTTTTTGGTACCAGGGATTGAACTCAGGGGCACTCAGCCACTGAGCCACATCCCAACCCTATTTTGTATTTATAGACAGGGTCTCACTGAGTTGCTTAGTGCCTTGCTTTTGCTGAGGCTGACTTTGAACTCATTATTTTACTTTTTAGTTGTAGTTGGACACAATACCTTTATTTTTTTAATTTATTTTTATGTGGTGCTGAGGATAGAACCCAGGGCCTCACACATGCTAGGTGAGTACTCTACTGCTGAGCCACAACCCCAGCCCAGCATATATCTTTTCATTGCGTTTATTTTTTTCACTGAACCCATCTTCTGTGCCCATCTTTAAGCAATTTCTTTTAAAGGTACAAATTAGGTCTATTACTGAAATTAGTGCATTATAATTATATATAGGGGCTCATTGTGACCTATTCATGTATGCCTACAACATAATTTGTTCCAATTAATTCCCCAGTATTTCCCCTTTCTCTCCTCTTCCTAAAAGGTTTTATTTAAAAAAAAATTTTAATTGTAGTTGGAACACAATACCTTTATTTTATTTATTTATTTTTATGTGATGCTGAGGATTGAACCCTGGGACTTGCATGTGCTAGATGAGCACTCTACCACTGAGCCACAACCCCAGCCCCTTCCTAAAAGGTTTTAAAGCCAACTTTAAAGCCAACTTTTCATAAACCATTCTTAAATTGTTAGAATATGCTCCAAAGCAGAGTATTTCTTTTATAGACTATTATTTTAGAAATATTGACTCCTCTTTATTTTGCTGACTTGAGGGTATATTTTAATCATAGCAATATATTACCTTATAGCATTTCTTTTTACAGAATATTTTTGTCATGTTTGATAATTTCATTTATGAAGGTGCGAATTCTACTTATCTATATATAACTATGCAAAGAAACATCTTTATCTCAACAATGGGTTTTATTAATTTTTTTAATTTCCAAAAAGGCCAGGATATAAAAAGCCTTGATTTATCTTAGAATACACACACTTTTAACTTTACTTTTTGTATTATCCATTGTACATATTTTTTATGATAATGGAAGGCTTAATTTACCATAAAACAGGAAAATGACAGCTATCTTAAATTACAGGGTTACTTTAAGGATTAAGTGAGTTAAGGACTATAAACAATGGCACATGACAATCAATAAACAATCAAGGTGGTGCATGCCTGTAATCCAAGCGGCTCAGGAAGCTGAGGCAGAAGGATGATGAGTTCAAAGCAGCCTTAGCAACTTAGTGAGCCCCTAAGCAACTCAGTGAGACTCTGTGTCTAAATTATATATAAAAAAGGACTGGGATATGGCTCAATGGTTAAGCACCTCTGGGTTCAATTCTAGGTACAAAAAAAAAAAAAAAAAAAAGCTTCCCACAGTTTTAATGGGTATTATTTTATAGTTTATAGATTAGTTTACAGGCCCTGTGTTGAATCCCCAGCACTGCAAAAAATATATATATTTAAAAATGTAAAATACAGGACTTTGTATTTTACATTTTTTAAAAATATTTTAGATAGTTGCACTCCTCAACTATTAAGAAAAATAAGGAGTTTGTAGTGGCAATATACAAACAGTTCTTGAAGTAAAATGAGTAGTTATATAGACACCATTTACTCTGCAGCTGATAACTGTATTTCAGAGATTCATCAATCCATTAAAGAATTAACTCCAGCATTTATACTACACAAGATTATCTGTAGCAACCTTTATTTGGAGTTAATATGACTCTTTGAAATATTACTTCATTCAGCCACATCATACTTTAATTTTCAAATGTGATCTAAATGTTCTAAATGTTCTCCATGATGAATAAACCTTTGACAGCTAGAAAAAAATAAATTTTAAAAATGACTATCTCCAACCCACAATAAAAAAAAAAAAAAAGAACTACATTCATAACAAAAAAAAAAAAATGACTATCTCCTTTACACATACGTATGTGTTCTTTCATTCATTCTTTCACTTCTTGCGGGGTTCTGTCTTATACATGGTGAAAAAACTAGTTTTATCCAGAGAGACAAAGAGAAGTTAAATGTCTCATCCTAAATAACCCAGTCACGGGGAAATCGGCATGATCTCACCAAATGCTAGAAAAACAGTGTTAGCATGACAAGTAACTTGTCTTACGTTCTGAAAATGCTAGTTGCCATTGAAATGCTTCCCGTGTCAGTTCTTTAAGTTTCTTCTTAAGATCCCTGCTGGTTTTCTTATAGAAATAAAGATCTTTTTCCAATTGCTGGATTTTATCTTCATATGTTTTATAAGTTTCTATAATGCTTTCTCCATCTTGTTCTATAAAGCAAAAATTTATAGTTACACTTGGTTTTAAATAAATGATTCAAAATTATATTTTAACTTGGCCCCAAACTATCTTTAAAGGGTCACATATCTATTACTTTACTTTAGATGTGTTTTCAGTTACAATTTGGATTCTTCTGCCCATAACATTTTTTTAAAAGACTGAGCCCTTAATCATTTTCTCTACCCTACCCTCAACAACCTCTATAACTACATGTTTATAAGTTTGCATTTTTTTGCAGTTCATATTAACAAGACTTATCCCTAGAACAGAAGAAGTAGGTGTTTCCTATAAAAAGTTCACTTTTGGAACTCTGTCCACAAGCTGCATTAATATCTTAAAGTTTATATCAGGCATTGTGTGGTTATATGGAAAGTCTTAAGAGGCCCTAAGAAACATTTTTTTGGCCTTAAGAGCAAAAAAAAACACCCACCATCCACCCCACCACCACCACCTCCCCCCCACACACACACACACAAAAAACGTTAAAAGGGACTAGAGAAAGATAAAATCACATAAGAAAACACCACAGGAAAAGAAGGTAAATAGCCAGCATAAGTTCTAGTTTATGTCAAAATATAACTTAAAGCCTCTAATTACTATTTGTGAATGTCTAACACTGTTCTAGAACAGTAAAATCTAGTATACTGACTTTCAGAAGATACATACTTTTGGATCTACTCAGGAGACATATTTATAAAATGGTCCTACTATTTGTTTTTGTTAATATCAGCTGTTTCCTAAAATTTTATTTAAGTATGCTTGTATAGTTTATCTTGTTATAACAATTGCTTAATGATATCATAAATCAGAATCCACAGAAAGTAGGGCTGGGGATGTAGCTAAATGGTACAGCACTTGCCTAGCATGCATGAGGCCCTGGGTTTGATCCCCAGCACTGCAAAAAAGAAAAAGAAAAAAAAAAAAACCTCCATGAAGTATTAACTTATATCTAATCCAGCTGAAATTAGAAAATTCACAAATTGTTAACATTTTTAGTTACAACTTTGTTATGAAAAACTTGTAGTTATAGAAATGAATGATTTTTAAAATGTCTTTATTTGACTATGGCATGAACTTTTGATGTATAATCCTTGTCACTTTAAAGTTCTCTGCACACATCACTTTTAGAGACAACAGAACTAAATTAAGGTAAGGAGAGCATGTTTGAATGCAATAATGATGTTGGGATCCTGCCAAGGAAATCCTGTCATTAGTCAATTGGTTGCTAATTAACAATTATAGAATTAATTTCAAGGTAAGCTGCCTCAACACTTAAATTCAAATGTTCTCCAATTTTCTTCTTCCTCAGGTTACTTCTTCCAGATCCCTTTTGACCCATTTTCAGCTGTGGATTCATGAGACTCAAGAACAGTAACATTATCACCTGGCAGTGATTTTGTTGCCATGGCAGCTGGCCATACACCAGGTAATGTGAAGTCCACTTTTTGTGACAGCTTTTTTCTTTCTTCCTTTTTCTTCTTTTTTGTACTGGGAACTGAACCCAGAGTGCTTTAAGCCACATTCCCAATTCTTTTTATTTTTTTACTTGGAGATTGGGTCTCACTAAGTTGCTTAAGGCCTTGCTAAGTTGCTAAGGCTGGTCTTGACCTTGTGATCTCCTGCCTCACCCCCTCGGGAGTCGCTGAGATTACAGGTGTGCACCACTGTGCCTGGCTATGATAGCTTTCTTTTTGCATCAGAGATGACAGTTGAACAGATACTCATTGATAACTGTGCCTATCAATAGTAGTCTAGTTTTGACCTAGGATACATAACCTTAATGCATAAAATTTTACAATCAACTGAAAATTACAAGAAATATAACTAAGAATGTGACAAAATCTATCACTTTAATTTTGTGAAAGTAAAATAATTAAAGTATCATAGTACTATATTCCTAGGAGATAAAAAAAATTTAACTCTACACTTAAAAGCCAGACAAAATCTCCACATTTCAACATAAAAACTAAACCAACAACAAACAGGATTGTGGTGTGCCCTAATGGGGCAAGCAGAAGGGATGGCATTTCAAGCATGAATAGCCTCATATCAACTTCAGCTATCCCGAAACATAGTACCAAAACAGGTAAAGGGCAAAAATTTGTGCAAGTAGTAACTGCTTATACACTGGACTATTAAGAAATAAGTTCTGTCCCATTTTCCTTCTTAAATATTCCCCCATGACCTTTATACAACTGACAAAAAGAATAGTTACCTTTGAAATGACGTAATAGCAGTTGCACCTTTTGCTCATGTTCCTTTTGCTGGAGCGTCAGTCTCCGGTCACATTGCAATTTCAGATGTTCCAATGCAGATTCCAACTCACGAACCATATTATCCCGTTCCAGAACCTTCATTTTAATTTCTTCATTCTGTAACTGTTGTTTTCGTTCAGCTTCTCGCAAATTAACCACCTACCAAAGACATTTTTTTTTTTTTTACTTTTTAAATGTGTTTTAGATAGCCTAACACAATAGATTAATCTACTTTTCTTGGGTTTCATAAAGATGAGCTTCTTTGGGGCTGGGGTTGTGTCTCAGTGGTAGTGCACTTGCTTGGCATGTGTGGGTACTGGGTTCAATTCTCAGCACCACATATAAATAAATAAAATAAAGGTCCATCAACAACTAAAAAACAATGTTAAAAAAAAAAAAAGATGAGCTTCTTTAATCTCCACAGTGTAAGTGCTTCCTGAAACATACTGGGTCCCTAGGCAACTACTTTATAATATATCCACAAAATAATCTAATAGTTGGGCTGGGGTCATAGCACAGTAGTACAACAATTGCCTAACATGTGTGAGGCACTGGGTTCAATTCTCAGCACCACAGATAAATTAAAAAAAGAAATAATGAAAGTCCATTGACAACTAAAAATTTTTTTAAAAAGTAATCTAACAGTCTTTTAAATGTGTCGAAATTCTGAATTGGTAATACTTTCATTTTATTATGTCTTTCTAATAATCACCCCTTCAAAACTTTTTAATTCCCTACTTTAACCCCAAAATGGATGTTATGAATAAGTGGCAGAATTTTTAAACTATAAACAAAGAGGTTCAGTTTCAAGCTTGTATTTCATCTGTTGGGTTCTTTTTTGATATGAAGTAAAAATACTTCAGACACAACATTAGTATCATAGAACTTGTCGATAATTTAATGACCTCCCCACCAGAACAATACTATTTCTACAAAGGATCAGAAAATCCACTGATCTTGGCTAGAGTATCTTGGGGTAAGAACTCTTGCTTCAAGGGTAGCCTAGGACAGTCCTCCATTATTTTCTGCCCTCCAAACACACAAAAATAGAATGCACTCTCATCAGTAACAATAGTTTACTACTGACTGATTATCCACAAAGAGATTGTATATAACATTTTCATCTTTATTTCATACAATTAGAACTTTTAAAAACTTCAATGTTTTGTGTTCACCAACTATCTGATATTCCCATAAACTGAACAGACTTTTCAGAGACAAGAGTTGTCTAACCTGCCATACTATGTATTTTTTTTTTTTTTTTGCATCTCTGGAAATTTAAACCCAGGACCTTGTGCATGCTAGGCAAGTGCTCTACCACTGAGCTATATCCCTACCCCTGTAATATATATCTTAAGTGAAAAAGATATTAGAGAAATGATGTGATGGTTCTGAATGCTATGAAACACCTCTGGATCACTAAACTGTCCAATTCATATAAAATATTTTAATTGATTTAAGCACATTCAAGTTAATAAAATCTATTATTGTCTTTGCCATTGATGCATCATTTCATCTCCATTTCAACTCACACATTATTCAAGAAAGTACAGGTTTACCTTGCCCTGTAGCATTGAAAGAACTAAATTTCGGAGAGACCTTTATTTTTCAGGAATGCTGCATAGCAACATCCAAATCTGGAACCAAAAAATAATAAGGAAGTTTGGTTTTTAAAACTATATCAAAGAGGCCTTCTATTGAAAGGCCCTACAATTATAAGCACCTCACAAAGGTAGGCTTACAAATTTGGATAATCACAAAGTTTCAGATGACAACATTCAGTAGTATAAAGAGAAAACATGCTTAAGCATGTAATTACACCATAAAATCTTTCAATCTTTCCGTTTCTTTAAAAATTCAACATAAATATGGGGAACATCTTGACCCCTATTGATAAGATAAATACTGTTCTTTCAAAACAATACCTTATTGAAATATCTGAAAAGAATAGCTCTAATATCAACAGGATTCAGGCAAGTTAATTTTTCCAAAACATTTGCTTCACTATGAGAAAGATTTTGGAGTGATGCTCTAAGCAAATTCTGGCGACTCCGGATACTTTCATTCTTGTATTCGATTGCAGCTTCCAAAGCTTCAATCCCTTCTTCAAGCTGGAAAAGAACATGTTCTTCCTAGATATAATACAACAGAAATCACTCATTTAAAATGAAATACTAAAACCTGGACTTTGTCATATACTCAGATCTTACTATGCAATTTGAGTTTAATGGACATTACTACTCTTTTACTATATTTTTTTTAAAATATTTATTTTTTAGTTGTAGTTGGACACAATGCCATTATTTATTTATTTTTATGTGGTGCTGAGGATTGAACCCAGGGACTTGCACATGCTAGGCAAGCGCTCTACCACTGAGCCACAACCCCAGCCGTTTTACTATATTTTAATCAAATAATGTTTGAGTGGATTATGGTAGCACAACCTGTAATCCCAGTGGCTCAGGAGGCTGAGACAGGAGGATCACGAGTTCAAAGCCAGCCTCAGCAAAAGTGAGGTACTAAGCAACTCAGTGAGACCCTGTCTCTAAATAAAATACAAAATAGTGTTGGGGATGTGGCTCAATGTTCAAGTGCCCCTGAGTTCAATACCCAGTACCCCTCCCCCATAATAATAAGAATGTTTTGAGTTCTGTTATGCCATACGATACTGTGTATGTGTGTGTGCATGTATATAAAACATATAATCATTGAGTCTTTACAGTAAATCTTGTATAATAAAATGGAATTGTTTAGGTGAGTACTGTAACATTCCAAGGTCATACAACAAACGCAAATCACCTAATCAAAGGAATAAACTGGAAGGCCTTAGTCCACAGAATTAGCAGTTCTGTCATCTTCCTCCACCATTCCTACAGTTGCAATTTATATATATTGTCACTAATGAGATCTAGAGACCCTTGTTGTCCCTCTAATGATCTTTTAAAATAATATACTGCTAGGAGAGAAATAAGAAATAAATTTAGAATAAATTATTAAGAACTAGGAATAATTGGGGATTAGCTCAGTGGTAGAGTACTTGCCTAGCATGGGCAGGGCCCCGAGTTCAATTCCTAGTTCTGAAAAAGAATTAGGATATCAAAGGAAAGGCTCTGGAGGGAAAATAATAGTATGGCTTAACAAAGGTACTAAAGATTTAAGGACATGAAACATTTCATAAGATGCCCATGAAAAATACAGGCATTAAAAATAGTGAGAGCAGCCAGTGCACACCTATAATCCCAGCGGCTCTGGAGGCTGAGACAGGAAGATTAAGAGTTCAAAGATAGCCTCAGCAAAAGCAAGGTGCTAAGCATCTCAATGAGACCCAGTCTTTAAATAAAATACAAAATAGGGTTGGGGATGTGGCTCAGTGGCCAAGTATTCCTGAATTCAATCCCTCGTACTCCCCCTCCCTGGAAAAAAAAAATGGTAGAAGTGTATGATATTTTTTCACGTATCAGAGAAAATTTCCTTTGTAGGAAAAAAATACCAAAACAAAACAATGACTCCCTGTCTGAAAATTATCCAGTTCTTTGAACTATCCAAATACATGTTATTGGAAGTGGAGGGAATAAAAATTTCTGATAAGAAATTATTTGAGATTTGTGAGACCTGGATATGTTCCTGTATTCCTATACTTGTTGTAGAGGTCAAATTCCATAAACTAAATTCCAGATGGCAGATTGTCCTATACTTGTATCCTTACTGTGAGCATAGTACCTACCACATAGTTTAAACTCTGGAAGTGTCTACTGAATGAGTTAATGGAGAGGAAAAATTATATTTTCATATGTCTTTGGCTGTTTTTTCCTACTCTACCCCTCAGCATGACAAAGGAAAATAATGTGAATATTTCCAGTCTACCAAAGGATAGAGTGACTTCTGGAACTTCATTTTAGGAAATTCAAGAAACAGGTATGTAATAACATAGTCTAGTGGGAGGTTGGATAATACTTATTTTTAAAACCCATTTTATAAACTCTTCTGGAAAAATATTTTCAATATTCTCTTTCTCTTTGTAATCACTAACCATCAGGAATTCAATGATTTCATAATTGCTCCAAAAGGAACAAATATATTTATTCACCTTTTTAAGATGAAAAAAAAACTTTAAATAATGAAACTTTTTTAAAATGTTTTTTTTTTTTTGTAGTTGTAGATGGACAGAATGCCTTTATTTTATTTGTTTATTTTTATGTGGTGCTGAGGATCGAACCCAGTGCCTCATGCTTGCTAGGCAGGCACTCTACCACTGAGCTATAGCCCCAGCCCAAATAATGAAACTTTTGAGTAAGCACTGAAATATGTATCTTTCTCTATAAATTAAACGAATGTTCTAGGCATAAAACATAGTTCAATTCTAAGAGTGAATTATCCAAAGAATATATTGGACTTTTAAATTTATACTGTGATTATATTTTACCAAATGTTAAGCGTTTGCCTGTATACATAGCTGTGGACAATTTAGTATAAATTTAGTTTCTGGTTTGGGAACTAAGTTAAGAAAATACAGAGCTAATATAAAGTAGTATAACTTCAGAGATGTGAGGATAGCCCACTCTACTGAGCCCACAGCTTATAAGTGGTGGTTTTCTCTAATTTAGCAAAGATGTAGGTTGGTTGACAAGATAAATGACCATGGGAAACTCTTCTGGGATGAAAAATTTACCACAACACAAACCACAAATAACTAAAAAGTTAACTGTGCTTTACAAAGTACATTGCTTTTCAAACTTTAATGAACAACAAGAACTCTGTTACAATTCAAACTCTGATTCAGCAGATTTGGGTGTGGCCTGAGGATCAGTACTTCAAAGAGGCTCCCCCATGTGATGCTGTTGCTGCTAGTTCAGAGACAAGCAACAAGGACCTAAAGTAGTGGTCTGCAAACATTCTGGATTACACATCCCTATCAGCAGAAAATAAAACAAAAAGCTAACAAAAACTTTTGAGTAAGCACTGATATATGTATCTTTCTCTATAAATCAACAAATGTTCTACACATAAAACATGAAATTGAATGTTTAAAAGATGAAATAAACATAATAATTCTTATATTTTCTTCCTGGATCCCACTTACTTAGTAGGCAACAAATAGCTCTGTACTATTAGAAAACTGGAGTTTCAAATAAATAAATAAATATCCTTCAACCCCCCCCCCCCCCCCAAAAAAAAAAGAGAGAGAGAGAACTGGAGTTGCCAGGCGTGGTGGTGCCTGCCTGTAATCCCAGCAGCTCACGGGGCTGAGGCAGGAGGATCTCAAGTTCAAAGCCAGCTCTAACAACTTAGCAAGACCCTATCTCTAAATCAGATATTTTTTTAAAAAGGGCTCGGGGCTGGGGTTCAGTGGTTAAGTGCTCCTGAGTTCAATCCTTGCTACCATAAAGAAAGAAAACTGGAGTTTATCCTGCCATCTGCAGCAACATGGATGGAACCAGATGACTATTAAATACGCAAAACACAGAAAGAAAAATATTGAACATTAACATTCATTTGTGGAAACTAAAAACTTATCATACAGAAATAGATCATACTGTACCTGTCACTGTATGCTAGGAAGGGTAAGTAGGAGAGTTGACTAACAGATACCAAAATACAGTTAGATATAGGAATTAGTTGTAAGTTTCCTTAGATCACAGTATGATACTTAGCCTACAATAATTTATTATCCATTTGAAAATAACTAGAGGAAGAGATATTATAATATTTGAGATGTAAATGCTAATTATACTGATTTAATAATTGCACAGTGGATTCATGTAGAATAAATATAATATTTATTTATTCATTTGTAAATAAGAATATGAGAAAAATAAATATGCATCAAATAAAACAGAAACCTAGAGTTCAAATATTCTTTTTTTTAAATTTTAGTTTCTGAATTTCAAAAAAAAGAAAAAAAGGAAGTGATCTGTCCTTAGTAAATTGTTAGGTAATCCTCTATTAATACAGTGATCTATTAGTAAAGTAATACAATTAGAAAAAACATTTTAATTTATTGTGGAAAGAGAAAATAATTTTAAGTAAGTTTAAAGACATCAAGATAGCAAATCATTCCACCTAGATTTTACTGGTCTTGTGTTACTTTAAAAATCTCATGTTTCTAGTCATCTCCTACTGGCAAATCTATTTGGGAATATTAATCTTGATTTTCAAATAGTGGTAAGAGCAGAGCCAACTTCAGAGCTAAACTAAGGAGAACAACCATGCAAAGGAAAAGTATACAGGAGTTCTCAAGACTAAATGGAACCCTAACAATTGTGGGAGGCTCATCACTCCCTCAAACTAATCTAGAATACCTGCTAATCAGGTATTATGTTTGGTGCTATATTTTCACCACAGATCCATAAATAGTTTTGTTTCAGAACTTCACATGAAATAGAAGCCTTAATGTTTCTTGATAAGGGACCTCTACTCTTCTCCAAACATAATTTGCTTATTCTCATCACTGTGTCTTATTTAACAATGTTCTGTCTAAACTGGACTTCTGTCTTATATCTCATAGTACATGTCATGTTTTTTTTGTTTGTTTTTTAAGTTGTAGGTGGACACAATACCTTAGTTTGTTTATTTATTTTTACCAGGTACTGAGGATCAAACCCAGTGCCTCACATGTGCTAGGCAAGTGCTCTACCACCGAGCTACAGCCCCAGCCCATGTCATGTTTTTTTATAATCCAGCTCAAAATCCACCAAGACTGCCTTACTCCATCTTCTCACAAACCATCACTGCACTGCTTTGCATAAATAATGTAATGAGGATAGCTTAACTACGTTATCCGTAACATGCTTTTTTTATGTTCTTTGGAGTTTTAACATTTCTTAGATTTCCACCTCTGGAGAATTTTTCTTACATTTCTATCTCTTTATGAATTTCGCAAGGGAAGCATGATACTTTCTACTTTTCTTATTTCCTTCATGGGCCCACTAGCAGTCGTGGATCAGCAAAATTCCTTAAATACTTAATGTTTTCTGCATACTTTGCTCTCACACTTTCAAATGTAGGGCTCCAATTTAACTGCTTAGGACAGCTAGGTTCTGTGAGCCTCTGCATAGCTACCTAAGGTAAGTTATAAAACAGGGCAGTAGAAGTAGATAATATTCCTCCAATCAAGTTAGTTTTAATTACTTGCATCAATTCAGTGAACAATAGTCTAATTTCATGCTGCCCTTTCTCTTGTTTCTTCTTCACTAGTCCCCTTACTTCCTCTTTCTTGCCTCCAATCTAAAACATGACAAAAGTCAACAAAGCATGTAATTGGAGCTGGGGATGTGGCTCAAGCGGTAGCACGCTCGCCTGGCATGCGTGCGGCCCAGGTTCTATCCTCAGCACCACATACAAAACGAAGATGTTGTGTCCGCCGAAAACTGAAAAATAAATATTAAAAAAAAAATTCTCTCTAAAAAAAAAAAAAGGTGTTCTAGGAATACTACATGATGCTATTATTAAAACAAGTTCTTTAAAAAAAAGCATGTAATTTCCAGCAACTTAATATAATTTTCTCTTGCTTTGATAATGACAGGACATAAATAACAAGTAATTGCAGATGATTGGTGTTGTGGCTCAGTGGTAGAGTGTTCACCTAGCATATGTGAGGCACTGGTTTTGATCCTCAGCATCACATAAAAATAAATAAATAAAAAAGTTATCATGTCATCTACAACTAAAAAAATATTAAAAAAAAAAAAAATTGCAGGGCTGAGGTTGTAGCTCAGTGGTAAAGCGCTTGCCTTGCACTCGTGGAGCCCTGGGTTTGATCCTCAGCACCACATAAAAATAAATAATAATAAAGATATTGTGTCCATCTATATATAAATATATATATATATAAAAACAACTGCAGTGAAAATCAGGCTCAAAAATTCACCTCTGTCCAATAAAGTAAGGTACAGGCATCATATCAACTGAAATAAAAATTTTTAAAAAGATGTTAGTCTGGCTGGATGTGGTGGCACATGCCTATAATCCTAGCTATTTGAGAGACTGAGGCAAGACTTGATATTTTCAAGTCACAAGTTTGAAGCCAGCCTTAGTGAGGCCCTGTCTCAAAATAAAAAATAAAAAAAGAACTGGGGATGTAGTCAAGTGATAGGGTTCAATTCTCACCATACTATGAAAAAAAAGATAATAAAATACATAGTCTTTGACAATTTGATAGCCAATGAATGAATCATCTTTATATAGTTCTTAAAAATGGAGGTGAGAGGAGTCATATGTTCTCCTAAATAAAAACTATAACAAAAGATATTTTACTAGGATTTGAATTTCTCTATTTGTTCAGACATAGTGTAGAATATGCTCTCAAACATCAGTCCTTTCTCAACCAAGCTTCCATGGAAAAAATTAACCTTTGTTTTTATTTATTTTTATTTTTAAAATTTTTTATTGATGCATTATAATTATATATATATAAATAAAGTTGGATTAATTACTTCCCTAATAGTGGTGATTAATTATTAACATATCTGTAAGAATTAACCCTTAAGGTCCTACTATCCTACTATCATTTACATTCATAGAGAGAAGGCAGGTGCCCTTCTTGGAACAACTGAGAAAAGAGTCCCTCAAATCATA
The DNA here is from genome assembly GCF_001458135.2 of Marmota marmota marmota. Classification (NCBI taxonomy): domain Eukaryota; kingdom Metazoa; phylum Chordata; class Mammalia; order Rodentia; family Sciuridae; genus Marmota; species Marmota marmota. The sequence continues at coordinate 719,540 of NW_025999928.1, forward strand.
TTCTTTGTTCTGTGATTTCAGATGAAAAACCCCAGCTGAAAAGGTCACACTCAAGGACAATATTAATTTCCTAATGCCTGGCAATGGCAGGAAGGGACACATTCATGGAACACTATATAAGAACATCTGTCTCTAGTCAAGCATGATTTATGGTGCCAAACAGATGCCAGATGAACTCATTAAAGCTGACAAAGTCTCAAGAAAGCAATGTTTACCAGATTTATCATTTTTATGATTGTAAGAGAACAAGGAAATCACCCAAGTCATTCATCATCATACAGCACTTCCAGTTCCAAAGAATACTGACTTACGTCGGGTGATAGCACTCTACCATTTTTAACTTTTTCATCCACAATGTTTCTTCGACTCTGGAGCTGATCCTTTTCTTTCTGGAGGGCTTGAACTTGTTCTGAAATCCTTATTTTCTCCTCAGCTGAGCTGCTCTGGAGTTGAATACTCTTTTCACACAACTCTTGGTCCAACAAATTCAAGCGACTTGATATTTTCAAACTATCTGTGTTTAAGGCCTAAAAAGACACAACCCCCAGATATCCCAAAAACAGTTACCAGAAATCCACACTACTTATAAAGTAGGAAAAACAGAGAAATTACTTAATGAATGCATTTTTAGCTTTCACATTATTATTTTCTCCCATGGGTTTTTTTTTTTTTGGAGAGTCAATCTTAAGTTGAATGCCTTAAAAAAAAAAAATGAATTTACTACCAAGAATACCTTGGCTAGTGTTTTTCCTTTTTTATTATTTTCTTAATTGAACTTTATTCTTTCTTAGTTTCTTTTTTTTAATATTTATTTTTTAGTTGGACACAATACCTTTATTTTGTTTATTTTTATATAGTGCTGAGGATCGAACCCAGGGCCTCACACGTGTTAGGCGAGCGCTCTACCGCTGAGCCACAACCCCAGCCCTTTCTTAGCTTCTTATATTGTAGAATTGCTACAATTTCCTAGAGGTTGAGATTTGATGTATGGGTAACGTACAATTGTTTTTATTCTTATTTTATTCTGATCAGAAAATATGGAGAAATCTGGTCAGATTTATGGAGATGTTTATTATAGATTAATTCAAGATAACTTGTGAAATATTTTTATCACAGTAATTTTTATATATATATATATATATATATATATATATATATATATATATATACACACACACACACATACAGATATAGATACATATGTAAACACACACATACTGCTGCCATATGGTTTATAATATACACATGTATATACTATGAAAAAATTTATCATTTTGAAAAAGTAGTCCTTTGTCTCAACCTTTTACCTGTGGCCCAGAAACAGCCTCCCTCAACAATTGTTTATGTTTATGTCCATATTTCTAAATAACATTAATTTTAGATATTGCCTACTGTCTGTATATTATGGGATTTAGTACTCTTACACCTCCTCTTCTTTACTTCTTCTCCACCTCCATTTTCCCAATGTAAGTTATATTACAATTCTGAGTTAAATCAATATTTGATTACCTTTTATGACTTTGTGACTATCATTAACTTGATTATGACCTCATGGCTATTAGTTCACAGCTGAACTAATATTAAAATGATCATACTTCCATTTGATATAATTTTTTGTACCTTACAACTAATTCTTCTTCAATAAAAGTATAAAATTCCTCTCTACACTCTTCATTTGATCAAACTTATCAGGAAATCTTTTCAGACCCCTTTTGTCCAGAAACAATTTGTCTGGGGCCTTTATCCTCCTGATCTCCCACTGGGAAGTATACTACCAGCATTCCAGTGAGGGTCAGGAAATGCATGTCTCAGAATTCATATGTAGACTTGCATTTGTTCCCTGTTTTGAGTATTCTAATTGATCCTGACCCTTTGCTGGGCCTGGTTCAATCTTCAGAAAATAAATCATATTGTCCCAGGGCAAAAAAGAATACGTTCCTTCAATATACTGTTTCTAGCCTATGCCTCACTTCAGCCTTGTGAAAATCTCAGCCCATTCATTTGATGTTATATGTGAATTACATTCCAATACAGTTGATATTTTTTAAAAAGCTAAAGGCTTGGCCCTCATTTGTGCTCCTCTCTCTATGTACTCCAGTCTTCTGTTCTACTAAGACAGTAACCACTCATCTATCTGCTTTGCATCTAACAGACTTTTTTTTTTAATTCTTGTTCTCTGGTACTCCTCTACTTTCTTTACAGCTTTCTTCTGAATATCAGCTTTAATGAGATATAATTCACGCCATACTATTCTCATCAATTTAATGTGTATAAATTGGTTTTAGTAAATGCAGTTTTGCAACCATAATCAATTTTAAAAAATTTTCATCATCTCCTCGAAAACAAACTCCATACCCATTAGTAGTTATTCCATTTCCTCCCTAGTCCCTTACCAACCTAGGCAACCACTATTCTACTTTTTTTTTTTTTATTTAGAAACAGGGTCTCTCTCTCTTTTTTTTTTTAATATTTATTTTTTAGTTATCGGCGGGCACAACATCTTTGTTTGTATGTGGTGCTGAGGATCGAACCCGGGCCGCATGCATGCCAGGCGAGCGCGCTACCGCTTGAGCCACATCCCCAGCCCAGACCTTTTTTTTTTTAAAGAGAGAGAGAGAGAGAGAGAGAATTTTTTAATATTTTTTAGTTTTTGGTGGACACAACATATTTTTATGTGGTGCTGAGGATGAACCCAGCGCCCTGCACGTGCCAGGAAAGTGCGCTACTGCTTGAGCCACATCCCCAGCCCCAGCACTATTCTACTTTCTATCTCTATGGAATTACCTATACTGGATAATTGATATAAATGATATTATACAATGGTGGTCTATTATGACAGGTGTATTTCACTCATAGTGTGTTTTTTTAATTAATTGTTTTATAAGACAGTGGAATGCATTACAATTCTTATTACACAAATACAGCACGATTTTTCATATTTCTTGTTGTATACAACATATATTCACACCAATTTGTGACTTTATACATGTACTTTGGATGATCTCCATCACATTCCACCACCATTTCTAACTCCATACCCCCTCCCTTCCCCTCCCATCCCTCTATCCTAACTAGAGCTCATCTATTCCTCCCATGCTCCTCCTCCCTTACCCCACTATGAATCAGCCTCCTTATATCAGAGAAAACATTCAGCATTTGGTTTTTTGGGATTGGTTAACTTCACTTAGCATTATCTTCCCTAACTCCATCCATTTACCTGCAAATGCCATGATTTTATTCTCTTTTATTGCTAAGTAATATTCCATTGTGTATATATGCCACATTTTTTTTTTTTTATCCATTCATCTGATGAAGGGCACCTAGGTTGGTTCCACAGTTTAGCTATTGTGACTTGTGCTGCTATAAAATACATTGATGTGGCTATGTCCCTGTGGTATTCTGTTTTTAAGTCCTTTGGGTATAGACCCAGAAGAGGGATAGCTGGGTCAAATGTGGTTCCATTCACAATTTTCCAAGAAATCTCCATATTGCTTTCCATATTGGCTTCACCAATTTGCAGTTCCACCAGCAGTGTATGAGTGTATCTTTTCCCCACCTCCTCACCAACACTTACTGTTGTTTGTATTCATAATAGCTGGTATTCTAACTGGAGTGAGATGAAATTTTAGAGTAGTTTTGATTTGCAATTGCTAGCAATGATGAACATTTTTTCATATATTTGTTGATTGATTGTATATCATCTTCTGAGAAGTTCAGGTCGTTGGCCCATTTATTTATTGGCTTATTTGGTTTTTTAGTGCTTAGCTTTTTAAGTTCTTTATATACCCTAGGGATTAGTGCTCTATCTGATGTGTGAGGGGTAAAATATTTGCTCCCAAGATGTAGGCTCTCTATTCATCTCACAGATTGTTTCTTCTGCTGAGAAGAAACTTTTTAGTTTGAGTTCATCCCATTTATTGATTCTTGATTTTAATTCTTGCGCCAAAGGAGTCTTATTAAGGAAGCTGGGGCCTAATCCCACATGATAGAGATTAGGACCTACATTTTCTTCTATTAGACACAGGGTCGCTGGTTGTGTTCCTAAGTCCTTGATCCTTTTTGAGTTTTGTGCATGGTGAGAGAGATGGGTTTAATATCATTTTGTTGCATATGGATTTCCAGTTTTCCCAGCACCATTTGTTGAAGAGGCTATCTTTTCTCTAATGTATATTCTTGGCACCATTGTCTAATAAAAGATCATTGTAATTTTGTGGGTTAGTCTCTGTGTCCTCTATTCTGTACCATTGATCAGTCTATTTTTGCGCCATTACCATGCTGTTTTTGTTACTATTGCTCTGTAGTATAATTTAAGGTCTGGTATAATGATGCCAACTACTTCACTCTTCCTATTAAGGACTGCTTTAGCTATTCTGGGTCTCTTATTTTTCCAGATGAATTTCATGATTGCTCTTTCTATTTCTATGAGAAATGTCATTGGGATGTTGATTGGAATTGCATTAAATCTGTATAGTGCTTTTGGTAGTATGGTCATTTTGATAATATTAATTCTGACTATCCAAGGTCTTCTTTGATTTCTTTCTTTAGGGTTCTCACAGTGTGTTTTTAAGGTTCATTCATGTTGTAGCTGGCATCACTAATTAATTACTGTAAGTTGTCAAATAATAATCCATTGTATGAATAGATCATAGATTGTTTATACATTCAGCAGATGATGAACATCTGTATTGTTTTCATTTTTAGCTGTTATGAATGATGTTGATATGAACATTTACATTTGAGATTATATATGGATATATGCTTTCATTTATACACCTAGGAGTGGAATTTCTGGGTCACATATTACCTCTAATGTTTAACCTTCTGAGGAACTACAAGATGGTTATCCAAAGTACCTGCACCATTTTACAATCCTGCCAGTACTGGATGATCTATTTTGAATTAAATTTGTGTATAATGTGCATATATTTCCTTTCTGTCATTTTAGTGGGGTAATATGCATGTGTACAGTCCATCATGTTCATTGTCTGAAATGCATATAATTAAGTCTTTTCTTTTTTAATATATCTTTTTTTAGTTGTAGATGAACGCAATACCTTTATTTTATTATTTTTATGTGGTGCTAAGGATTGAACTCAGTGCCTCACACATGCTAGGCAAACTGTCTACCATTGAGCTACAACCCCAGTCACTATAATCAACTCTTATAACTACTTCTCAAGCACTGGAAAAGATGTAATATTTTTATTGCTTTTGTTCAGAAAACAATGCAACAGACTAACAGTCACAAGCTTCTCTTCTGTTTCATTAAAACAAATTTTAAAATTTTTGTTTTACTTTATTGTGGCTTTCATTTATTATACTTCCTACTTATCTCAGAATGTTCTTGCTTCCTAAATATTACATCTCACTGAAAACAGAAAATAGATGTTTTCATTTGTGAAGTAAACTTACTTTAGGGAAAATATTTTCCTTTCTCCTTTTTAAATTTCCCTTCTCTTTTGTGATACAGAACATATCATAAAAAGCCAGGTAATTTTCTTCCATTACTCACCTGAGATTTTAATTTGTTAATCTTTCCCTATTATTTTCATGTTTGGAGGAATACATTTTACAATTTGACCCTGAAAGCCTGGTTTAGCAAGTTACTTGGATATAGTACAAACAAGCAGGCTGGCTGCAAGAGCCACCCTAATCTTGTGTTGAGTGGCCTGAGGCTAAAAGCTATTCCAACATAGACTGGGAAATGGAGCACTAAGCAGAGGTAAGTATAGGTCCCCATTACTAACCTCTTATATCAATGTGGAGAGGTTAAACACCACCAACAACTCATATCCTACTGGCCTAGATAATCACTGAAAGGAAGTCTAATAGAGGAAGTCTGTTTCATGAGTGAGTGTGTAGACTGAACCCAGACCCAAAACTAACTGGAGGTAAAGTTAATAGGTCTTCTTTAGGTCTGGGCAAGCCACTTTCATTTTAAAATGCTATTGTTAAAAATATGTATCAGTAGGTAAAAAAAAAAAATATTTCTGGTCCTGCACTCATTCAAAGTTGAAACGGAGGCAAATTCATTAATAAAACTACTTAACTAGCTTATAAAATCCAAGTCCTGCAGGAAAAGTTTTTATAAAGGTCCTCAAAATCTTTATAAATTAAAAAAGTAAATAAATCTTCATTATACAAAATCTTTCTTCTATAGGAAACTTGCAAAACCCTAATTGGGTAGTAGTAGCAACTAGAGATTTCAAGACTATTTTTCCAAATTATTAAAGTTCGCTATCAAACTTATCAAATGGTATGTTTTATTTAAAACAGCCACTAAAGCTACTAATAGAGATTACCAGGGACTGGAAGGAGGTGAACTTAATGGTTACAGAACTGCTGTTTGGGGGAATTAAATTTTGGAAATAGTGATGATGGTCCTACAACATTGAAGATGTAATTAATACCACTGAACTGTATACTTAAAAGTGGTTAAAATGGTAAATTTCATGTTTAGTATTATTTTACTACAATAAAAAAGTTAATGATAAATCAGATTTTCAAATAACATTGAACATTTTACTCCAAAATTGCAACATATTTTGGTGAAGGTCATTTGGATAAGTAGTAGCAAACTACACTGAAAATAAGAATAATTTATTTTGGTTTCCAACTTTACAATGGTATGATTTACCTCTTAGAGAAAAAGAATCCTAAAACCAGAAAAACAAATTAAATAGAATACCTGACTAGATCTCAACTTCTTATTTTCCAGGAGGCTCTTTTCCTGTAGTAGGGCCTCCTTCTTAGAAACTATGGCTTCCCGTTTCTTTAAGTCTTCTTCTAGCTCTTCTAATACTTGGCGTTGGTTCAGAACTTTCTCTACTTCTTCATCTAACCATTTCTTTTGTTCATCCAATTTCTAGATTGAAATTACAAAGATAATGTTATCATTTATTTTTTCCTTTTTCCATAAAAATCATAGGATAATAATGTAATTTCAGATTGCTGAAACCTCTGAAATGCACACTGAAGGCTGTCAGTAACTCATGTTCGTGAAGAAGTAAGTGGTTCTAGTTAACATGTTGCTGTATTGTTTTATAAGAAATTAAAATTTATTCTCCAGACATCTTAAAAAGTCTGGGATATTTTAGCCTAAAAAAGAAAGGGCAGACAAAATCCTTTACTTATATTAAGAACACACTGGGAGGTGGGTGTGGTGGTGCACTCCTGAAATTCCAGTGACTTGAAAGGCTAAAGCAGGTGAATCACAAGTTTGAGGCCAGACTCAGCAACTTAGACCCTGTCTCAAAATAAAATTTAAAGAAAGGGCTGGGGATATAGCTCAGTGGTAAACTGCCCCTGGGTTCAATCCCCAGTACCACCAAAACCAAAAAAATCCACACTAGGAATCTTTCTCTATTGCAGAGGTATATATATATATGAATATACACGTATATATGTGTGTATATGTGTATATGTGTGTATATATATATATATATATATCCACCATAATAAATTTAAAAGATGAGTAAAAAAAATCCTTTGTAAGCTCCATCCAATAAGAGAAAAACCAAAAAGATTATGATTGAAGACATTTCTGGATGAAAAGGAGGCACGGGGGAATACATCCATGCCCTAAATAGCACTATTAAAACAAAACAGGGTTGGGTCTGTGGTTCAGAGAGGTAGAGTACTTGCCTACCATGCGTGAGACACTGGGTTCGATCCCCAGCACCACATACAAATAAAATAAAGATATTGTGTCCACCTATAACTAAAAAATAAATATAAAAAATACATACAATTTAGGAAAAGAGAATAATTTTTTCAAAATTAAGAAGGACATATTTGCATTTTGAGTATAATTATAATTCTAAAGTACATTATTTTTCTTAAATAAAATTTTCAGTTTCTTTGAACTTCGAAGTTAACTTATGGACAATGATTGTTCATTTTTAAAATATGGCACTAAAATAATAGTTCTTTATATATTACATATAGAATTCATACAATTTAGTATTGTTAAAAGGAAAGCTCTGAGTTTTAGAAATATACCTGATTATAGGGGAATAAATCTAGTGAACATGGATTTCATGTTCACCTTCCACAAAATTCAAATAAACCCCATTCTACTGAAGTAAGAATATAGTACATTTCTGAATGAGAAAATAATTTTAATAACAGAAATTTCAGAAGAAATATTAGAAATTTTGCACCCACCCAAGTGGCAAAAACCCCTAGAATTTGAAGATTTACTCACAGTCCACTACTTTTTGCCACTATTTATATAATCATCAAAATTGAATAGAGCTGGGCACAGTGGTGCATGCCTGTAATCCCAGTGGCTCAGGAGACTGAGGTAGGAGAATCAAGAGTTCAAAGCTAGCTCAGCAACTTAGAGAGGCCTTGAGCAACTCAGTGAGTTGCTGTCTCTACATAAAATACAAAAAAGGGCTGAGGATGTAGCTCAGTGGTTAAGTGCTCCTGAGTTCAAATCATCCCCATACCAAAAAAAAAAAAAAAAAATTGAACAGAAACTAGAAACACTAAATAGAAATGACAAACCTGGAGTTGGTCTATACTTCCAAAAGAACCTTTTCTCCTTTTCAAGTGAAATGCATCAAAGTCCTCAACTTTCGGTTTTAGACTTTCTTCCTGTTCTGTTTTTAACTGTAGTTCCTGTAAAGAAAGAAATTTTTAAAACCTTATCACTTTTACTACCTCACTATCATTAAATATGAAGATGATAATTTTCTTTTTCTTTCTTTTTTAGTTTTTTTCTTTTGATGCTGGGGCTTGAACCCAGGGTCTTGCACATGCTTATGTATATACATTACCACTGAGATATACCCCAGCCCAAGAGTGATTTTCTTAACATTTACTTTCCTAATTGCAAAAGGAGACAAAATGAGATAGTGGGGCTATTTGAAAAGAAAATAATTTTAGCTTTTACTGAGGCAATAAAATCTAACTGCAAAAATCAGGGTTTAGTAACAGAACTCAGCATTTCCCCCCATTCTTTATGAGGATTAGCATAACAAAGGTAAGTCTAAAATTTATCAATGTGCTCTTCTCCTTGCCTTTCTAAGCTCATGACCTCCACAGTTAGTCTACCCAAGACAGCTGTCTGTTGTGGGCATATTAGAATTTATTACAGTAGAAGTACAAAAGAAAAGTAATATGCAAGGTGCTAAAAAATGAGAGTCTTCAGCATAAGAACAGCCTTGCAAGACAGATCATGGGCCTGGTGAAGTGTATTTTCCAAATTCCTTTAGTTTCCATCCACATCTTAAGGGCCAAGTCAAGAGGCCCAATGTTCATAATCCTTCCTTGGATTCAGAGATGCTGTTGCAGTCCACCACTAAAGCCTGGCAGGAACCAAAGAGGTGGCCATGGTAAACAGCCCAGTCTGCATACTGTTTGTTATTGGTCCATGATAGATTAATAGAGAAATTGAAAGTAGGTGTTTAGAGACTTATGGATAGCAGTTTGACAGTACTGTTTTATGTCTATTTACTCCAATAATGTTTTTAAAAGGACTTTCAGCTGCTTCCAGTGGCACATACCTGTTATACCAGCTGCTCAGGAGGCTAAGTAAAGAGGATTGCAAGTTCAAGACCAGCCTGGGCAACTTAGCAAGCCCCTGTTTCAAAAAAAAATTTATAAAGGACTAGGTATGTAATTCAGTGGTAGAACACTTGCCTAGCATGTGCAAGGCCCTGGGTTTAATCTTCAGTGCGTGCACACACATACATGCAACTTTATTTCAAATTTCTACTAATTCATATCTAGTAAAAGTATTGGGTTAGGACAAATTTGTAATGAAATAAAAACTGTACCTTTTCCATGGGTAATTTCAGAAGCACAAATAAAATGAAAGTAAAAGGATAAACTACCACTTTTCAACCCTGGGGATGGCAGAAAGAAGAAAAGAGTAATAAAGATCTGTGTCTCAATTGTCCTCTCATTTTGGCCCAGAAAGGGAGTAATAAGTAAAGATTATCATAAAAGGACCCTAAATTCATGTGGGAGAGAGGAATATGGCAGTGCAGAGGCTCTACACCCATGTGGGATTGCCCAGCCTCACTGAGACAGCATAAATATGTGGTTAGGAAAGATTAGTCTCCTTGGTGTCATGTGGCATAAATAGTGAGTTGAGAGGCCAATGCCTGCTAGTCATTATGGGGAATAGGTCCCCAAACTGAGAATAAACCCAGGCCCCTGGAGTAGCAAGCTAGACAGAAGACCCTATAGCCTCAACAAGAGTTTATATTCTAGGGGAGATGATATAAAGCCTAAACACTCCCATACTCTAAAATGGCAGACAGACCAGCCTATGAATTATTCCAGCCTTGGGCCTAATCATCAGGGGTCAGCAGGTTATGTAGGGTTAAGGTGAACAAAAGAGAGCAGATTCTAGCCAGTCGCATGCCTCAACTCTATGGGATGCAATCAAAGAAATCCACACTCAACTACCGCAAACACTGGATGCTATCTTGATGAGAGAAGCACAGGGAGGAAGAAGTTAAGGGACTGGACATTCTTATTCAAGAGACCTAAGAATTATTTAAAGGAAATGTTTACATTTTCAGGTAAAGGTCTGAACAAACAGGACATCTGGTTAGTTCTCACTACATTTTCAGCAATTTTCATGCAAAGAATGGTGGGGGGAAAGGGTGCTCACAAAGAAGATAGGTCTGCTAAAGACTAAAACAAAAAAACTTTCTATGCCCATCTGAGTTGTATTGAGTGAATTTGCACCCCCCCTTTACCATCAGTTCCTTCCCCCTAGACCTGGGTTCACTTAACTCTTCTCATAGTCCCAGCAAAAGCCACCTTAAATAACAGCACCTTATACTTGGAGTTAAATCTCTACTATTCCTAGCCATCCACATAACCTTTAAAAGTATACTGCAGTAGGTCTAATTCTCTCACATGTTGCTCCAGACATTATTGTGTGTTTATATTATAATCCCTGTTACAGAATCAAAATAACTGTGCAACAGGCACTGGATAGACTTTTTAATTTTACTTAACTAATTTTCCCATTTCATCTTCACAATGTTATGAGACAGGGACTATTACAAACTCTATTGAAGATGAAAAAATGGGTGCTCAGAGGTAAAATGCCCAAGATCACACTAACACCCATAATTCCAGGGATTCCCATTTCTATGGATAAGAGCCTATGTGTAAGTAGTAGTATTCTCTCTAAATTGTCACACAAATAGAAAATGGACAAACAACAAGGCTTGGAAAGTTATCGCCAAACAGAGGGCAAGATATCTTTTAGGACTCTGAGCAGGTTTTCTGTTTTAGCAAGCAGTGAAAATGTCAATGAATATTTGGGGCAATCTGTTCCTTGTTTTGAATACCTGTATTCCCCATAAATAGATTATTTATAATTAGAGATGTGACTAGAAAGAAGAAAATTGCTCCTACAGAAGAATGTAAAAAGCAAGTTACAGGGCTGAGTGGAAGAGTGCTTGCCTAGCATGTGTGAGGCAGTAGGTTCAATCCTTAGCACTGCATAAAAATAAACAAGGCATTCTGTCCATCTACAATTACAAAAAAAAAAATTTAAAAAGTAAGTTACATGCAGAGCTGCATTTCAGCAGACTGTACATCCTTTGAACAAAAGTTTTTTTTTTTTTTTCTTTTCCTCAAACATGGATTTAGAGAGTGCTAAGTCTTGTTTAAGGCATAACCTATGAGACATGAAGAGTTGAAACCCAAAATCCACAAGATTGACAGGAAGGCCTAGTCCTCAAATTGGAGGGAGGGTTTTAACAAAAACCTAGGCTGTTGGCAGTAGAAATAGAAACTGGACAGATTCAGGATACTTGAAGATGCACCACAAAAATGAAAAGAAGATATATTCGATAGCACAGACTCAAGGATTTGAGTTCAATGAATGTGAGTCATTAAGGAAAAGGGAAGAGTTGATGATGACTCCTAAAATTTCTCTTACCCAACTGAATGGATTATATATAACATAAACACACTGAAGAACTACAGTGTGTCCCCCATCAAGGGGGCAAGGAAGAGGAATAGTGGGGTTATAAGGAAAATTATTTATTCCCCTATAAAACAACTTAGTGAATATGTTAATGATTGGATATATGAACCTGGAGCTCAAAGGGCAGATCTGGGATTAATAATTCAATTGAGAATTGTCAAGAGTTTAATTGCAGCCATAGAAAAAGACAAGATCAGAATATAAAAGATAAGAGGGCATAGGAAAGAACTTTGAGGAACTCCCATATGTACAGAATTGATAGAATAGGATGAAGTAGCAAAGACAAAGGACAAGCAACAAGAAAGATGCAAAAATAAGGAGAATAAAATGTCACAAGGAGGAGAAAATATTTCAAGATGGAGGGAGTGGTGAAAACTGCACCAGATATAGCTGAGTGTTAAGATAAGGAATTTATACTGAAATACCACACTATACCCTCAAAATATGTACAATTATCATATATAAATTTTAAAATTTTGATTCTTTTTTTCTTTTAGTACTGGGTACTGAATCCAGAGGCACTTTCTCACTAAACTACATCCCTAGCCCTTTTATTTTTTTATTTTGAGACAGGGTCTAAATTGCTTAGGGCCTCCCTAATTTGCTGAAGCTGGCTTTGAACTTGTGATCTTCCTGCCTCAGCCTCCTGAACTGCTGAGATTACAGGCTTGTGCCACCATGCCCAGAAAATTTTTAATATTTTTTTAAAAAATAAGAACTGTAGTGACATTGAGAGAACTAGTGAACTTCTCACGAGTTTTGAAGTGGGTGGTAGGGCCAGAAGCCAGACTGGAGAACATAAGAAAATGGGAATAGAAGAAATAGAAACAAATGTATACAACTTATCTAAGAAGTCTGGTTATGAATGGTAGTTGAGAGAGAGAATACTTAGAGGGAAAAACAGGATGAAGGATGATTTTAGGAGAAAAATCGAAGATGTTAAAGACAAAAACATAGGAGCGAAAAGGATTTGTATTGTTTGAATATAAATACTCAATAAATATTATCTGTGTTATAATTGTTACCCTTACAAAGAATGAATAACTCAGGGAAATTATAAAAACAATTTCACTTTTAATTATCTAAAAGAACTCAACATCTGGGGAAATTTAGCTAAGGAGGTAAAAGATTGATATACTGAGAATTATAAGGCATTGCTAAAAAATTTTTGAAGACCTAAATAAATTGAAAGACTTCCATGCTCGTGCACTGGAAAAGACTTGGTATTGTCAAGATAAAAAAAAAAATTGACCCTCAAATTCATATGAAATTACAGAGAACTCAAAGTATTTTAAAAAATAAGAGCTAAGATGGAGGGTTTATTTCTCAATTTCAAAACTTACTATAAAGTTTTAGTAATAAGCAACATAGTTTGGTACTGGCATGAGCATAGACATATAGACAATGGAATACAACTCAGAGTTTAGAAACCACACATCTATGGCCAATTGATTTTTTAAAAATAAAAATTGGGAGTTGTCAGAGTTTAACTGACAACTGTCCAGAGGGTATACAACATCATGTATACATATACATAGTGAAATGATTTAGAGTCAACTAATTAACATAATCCATCTCCCCACATAATTACAATTTTGTTTTTTGTTATGAAAGCACCTGAAACGTACCTTCGTAGCAATTTTTCAGTGTTAAAATATAGTGTTTTTAAATACAGGCATATAAAGCTATCTATTAGCTATCTGGACTTAACCTAGATAACTCCCAACTTTGTACTCTACCAACATCTTCCCATTTCCCAAGCAAACTTATTTTTGATAAGTGTGTCAAGACCATTTGTCAGGGAAAATATAGTGTCTTCACCAGATGGTACTGGAGTTCCACAATGAAAAAAATGAACCCTACTTCATACCGTATACAAAAACTGACCCAAAGTAGATGAACAACCTAAAGTCATAAAACTCTTAGAAGAAAATGTAGGAGTAATTATCCATGGTCTTGGATTTGGCAAGGAATTCTTAGATATGACACCAAAAGCACAAGCAATGAAAGAAAAAATAGCTGGGCACTGTGGCACACACCTGGAATCCCAACATTTGGGAGACTGAGGAAGGAGAATCATAAATTCAAGGTCAGCTTGGGCAATTTAGTGAGACCCTGTCTCAAAGTAAAGAAGGGGAAAAAAAAAAGGGATGGGGATATAGTTCAGTGAAGTGCTACATTCAATTATTTAAAAAAAAAGTTTAACTACACCTATAAAATGGGAAAAAATATTTGGAAATGATGTATCTGATAGAATTTAATGTCCAAAATATAAGAATTCCTACAACTCAACAACAAAGGCAATCACACCCAATTGAAAAGTTAGACAAAGGATATGAATAGACATTTCTCTAAAGAAGATGGCCAATAACCAATGAAAAGATGCTCAACATTACTAGTCATTAGGAAAGTGTAAATCAAACTCACAGTAAGATAAAGCTGGGTGCAGTGGCACATGCCTGTAATCCCAGCAGCTCGGTAGGCTGAGGCAGGAGGATTGCGAGTTCAAAGCCAGACTCAGCAAAAGTGAGGTGCTAAGCAACTAAGTGAGACCCTGTCTCTAAATAAAATACAAAATAGGGCTGGGGATGTGGCTCAGTGGTCGAGTGCCCCAGTACCAAAAAAAAAAAAACCAAAAAACCCAAAACAGTATGATAACTACTTCATACCTAGTTGGATGACTGAAAAAACTAAAAAAAAAAAAAAAAAAAAATGTAAGAAAATAACAAATATTGGTGAAGATAGGGAGAAATTAGAAATTTCAAACATTGCTACAAGGAATGTAAAATGCTACTGCTGCTATGGAAAACCACTGGCAGTTTGCCAAATAGCTAAACATAGGATTACCATACGATCCAGAAATTTACTCCTAGGTATCTATCCAGAAACCAAAATCAGAGGCTCAAACAGTTATTTGTATGACAATGTTCATAGTAGCATTATTCATAATAGCCAAAAGGTAGAAATAATTCATGTGTCCACTGATGAATTAATGGATAAACAAAATGTGGTATATCTACACAATGAACTTTTAAAATTTTTTATGTTGCCCAGGCTGACCCCAAACTCTCGGGCTCCAGAGATCTTCCTGCCTCAGCCTCCTGAGTAACTGGGACTACAGATATACACCACTGTACCTAGCTTTGCAAAGTAAGATTATTTGACTATAAAAGGAATTGAAGTTCTGATACATGCTACAACATGGCATAAAAACATGCTAAGTGAAATAAGCCAGACACAGAAGTAGAAATAGTATACGATTCCACTTGTATGAAATATCTAGAAAAAGCAAGTTCATGCAGACAAAAAGTAGTTTTCAGGAGCTGGAGGAAAACAAGATGCTAAATGGTTATAGAATCTCTCTTTGAGATGATGAAAAGTTTTGGAAAAAGAAAAGGTGATGGACGCATAACATTGTGAATATAATTAATGCCAATGGATTGTACATTTAAAATTATAAACTCATATATATTTTACCATACCTTATAAGAACTAATAATATATGGTATATGAATTATATCTCAATAAAATTGCTTTTTAGAAAAGAACAAGTAAATGTTCTTTAAGTTCCCTCCCATAGATTTTGTGACTTTTTTTATGATATGAAAATAGGCTATATCCAATGTTAAAATCTAACAAATCTGGGGAGTGTTGCTAATGGGGAAGGTTATACATGTGTGCAGTAGGGGAAATCTTCCTCTCAATTTTTCTGAAAATCTAAAACTTCTCTAAAAATATATAAAGTTTTAATTTTTAAAAAAATCTATGAAGTTTCCAGTTATATTTTAAGCCTTGTTTGCTGGTCACTATTTCAACACAATACAGCATAGTACACAGTGCTAGATAAGTATTTGTTGTTCTTTTTCAAAAAGGCCCTGTAAGCAATGTATAATTAAGGCCATTTTAGTAAGAATAAAAGACTCAGAGAGGGTGAATGATTTTCTCAATAAAGTCCTCAGCCAGGGTGAGAGAGCTGGGATTTGAACCTAATGTTAATCTGAGTCCAGAGCCCAGGCTGACACCATCAGTTCCTCCCCAGTTATCCATTCTATGGAACTGCTGGGCTTACAGTCTGATCATTCTTCTGCTCACTATGAATGAAATGTTACCATTTAACCTGGTATTTTTTCCATGCAGCCACATGACCAAGGCAAAGGCACTTCAAAGCACTGAAAATGGGAAATCTTATTCAAATGATATTAATTAGAAAGCTTTATAAATTTATGGTTTTGGCAGCCTCAACTAAAGATCCCACTAAGAGAAATTTATCACTGTACCTTTTTTTGTGAAGTCAAAGGCTTCAAGACAGTACTCAGAATTCAATAAATAGGTTTTACTATGTAGATGAACAAAGCTTTAAAGTGAATTAAGGACAGCAGTGAAGGACAGGTCAAGGATAGACACTTCACAAGCCAAATGAATCAAGACCTTGGCTTCGTTAGCTCTGAGCCGTTTAACATTTCATATTACACTTAGCAGGAATGTATGACAATATTACTTTGATTTTTTGTTGATCCCGCTTAATTTCTGCATCCAGTTGCTTCTTTTTTTCATTTTCTTCTCGAAGTCTTTTTTGCAGCTTTACCTTTTGATATTTCATGTGATCTATATTCTGTTCTAGTTCATTAGCACGTTTCTCATTTTGGATTGACAGTGATGCTAATTTCCTACTATCCTGTTGCTTCTTCTGTAAGATCTGAGATAATACAGAATATTTCAAAATGAAAAAGTACATCTCTCACATTCCTCAACAAAACTTAATCTTTTCATTCATTAGTAATGGCATCCATTTTTCCTACATTTTCACTTATTTTTGGTAGGTTCACAAACAATTCTTTACTCTTTATATAATTTACACATATGTATACAAATATTTTCATGTGTATACTACCATAGACAATTCTTAACCTCCCTTTTTTGCTACTTATCTTTGAAGTCTTTGTTCTTTCTGTGTGACTGCACAGTATTCTATTGTGCTGTTATTTTTATATTCAGTGTTAGCCTAAATTACTAATCCCTGAATTCAGATGGTTAGAACTGATAACATTTTCCCTACAAATGACCATTATAGCTACTATTTTAACATTAATTAAAATTATCTATAGATAGCATTAAATTTTTGCTAACATTTTTTTAAATATTTTTTTTTTATGTTTTAGGTGGATACAATATCTTTATTTTACATTTATGTGGTGCTGAGGATTGAATCCAGTGCCTCGTGCATGCTAAGCCACAACCCCAGCCCCAAATTTTTGCTAACATTTTCAAAGTGTTTACACTACTAATATAAAACAGCTGGATTAAAATCAGGACTACAATTTAATCCTGATCAAACAAATGAACTCTTTTGGTTTGGATACAAGGTGTTTCCCCAAAGCTCCTGCATCAAAGCAGGAATGTTCAGAGGTCAAATGATTCGATAATGACAGCTGTAACCAAATCAGTCCATCCTAATTGGAAGAGGTGGGTCCTTGGGGGGTGTTCTCTGAAAGTGTTAATTTTCCCTGGTCATGTGTCGTTCCCCCCACTCCATTCCTGGCCACCAGGAATAGAGCAAAGCCATTCCCTTCTGCCATGATGTTCTACCTCACCTTTGGGTCCAGGGTAATGGAGTCGAAGAAATGAACCTTTGAAGCCATGAGCCAAAATAAAATTTTCCTCCTCTATGTTGTTATTGGGAGGTATTTTGTTTAGAGCAATGAAAAGCTAACACAATTACACTTATATTATGTATTTTAGCATTGCACTAAGTACTTCCTAAGTGGCATAAAAAGTTAAGGAGAGGTCATTTGTAAATTATGCAGACCACAATTAATTATTTTCTTTATTTTAGCAATAGCTGCTACCATAAGCATATTTTGTTTTAATTAAACTAAGTAGTCACAGAGTTACTGCAGCTTAGAGCAGTGCTACTCAAAATGCGGTTTGTGGACAAGTACTAGTTCACAGATTACTGTCTGTACTGCTACTCACAGTGTTAAAGATTAAGTTGGTGTTATTTTCATACAAGACATTCTTGAGGAAGGAAGAGGTGCACCACAGACCGTATCCCATTATAGACGAAAAACTAACAATCTGCAGATACCATTGCTTTGCAGGTCACAGGCCTTTGCAATTTCCCATACTTGGACACTGGCTTTGCCACTATCATCAACAGTAACTGTAATACTAGTCCATTATAATACCAACATTTTGGTTATCTTTTTCATAAGTATTAAAAATATCACCATACATTCTGATAAACTTATTTAAAAGTCGGATACAGTTGCTATTATTTTTTGTATAGGTATTCAAAAGGGCACCTTTATTAGCATTAAACTATTAATGCTACATATAACTCTACATATATCTAAATACATAAAAATACAAAATTTAGATATTAAAAATTTAATTTTTTTAAGTTTTAAAAATGGAAACAATAGCATTATACCAATAAAAATGTTAATGTTTCAATATTTTAAAATGGCACAGTAGATTGATTGATTAGATTAAAATGGCACATTAGATTAGATTGCTGAAAATTGATATTGTTATCATTACTATGTGACTGAGTAAATTATTTAATCTTTCTAAAACATAATTTCCTCATTTATAAAGAGGGTAAAAATACCCACCTAATGGGATTAAATAAATATTAAAAAATACATATAGACATCAGGTACATATAGACACTCAACAAACAGTAGGAGTCATCCTCCTCATCATCAGCATTGCATAAATATGTCAAAGGAACAAAATTTCTAAAACTACATATTTGTTTCGGTTCTCCACTGTATCAAATGTTTCTTCTGAAGTTAAGTTCTGCAACTCCCTTTTCCTTTCCTTATCAGCAGCCTTGGCAGAAAAAGATACACACAAAGAAAAAGGAAAAACAGATATGATAGTTCACGAGCCCTAATAATAATCTTTAAACTCAACCATTTTAGTTATATCAGATTAGAAAATATAAAAATCATCTTTGTTAAATCCATTAACAATACTTAAACTACAGATGTAAACATAACTGCTTTAGAAAAATAATAATTTTGATTATTAGTGATACTAAGAACTGCAATCAGAACTGAAGCTAGGATATCAATCTATGAAGTTATAAATAAAATTTCATAATAAACACAAGAAAAAAATGTAATTGTTTTATTCTCCTAATATCTTGTTAAAATGAGTACTTTGTTTAATATCGTGGCCCTAATTTAAAGGATCAAGAAATGAAAAAGGCTGGGTGTGGTGGCACATGCCTATAATCCCAGCAACTCAGGTGGCTGAGGCCCTAAGTAACTTAGTGAGACCCTGTCTCAAAATGAAAAATAAAAAGGAGGCTGGGGATGTAGCTCAGTGGTAGATCATCTTATCTATGTTCATTCCCCAGTACCCCCCCCCAAAAAAAAAGGGGAAAAAAATAATTCAATCACAAGACTCTCAATTTCCTAAGTTGAAATAAATGTTTTGAAGAAAATGGAAGCTGGTATGCACAACCACCAGCCCTTTTTTAAGAAGTTCAAACATTCAAATCCTATTATTTTAATGTGATACTAACTTAACAGTCTATATGGTTAGAGAGGTCTATATGTTTGGGGTTGCACTGGAAACCATAGGGGGAGGGACTCTGGTTCAGTTATCTCTGCATCCCCACCTGAACTTGGTACACCAGAGATGTGTAGTAGACATCTTGTTGGAAAAAAAAAAAATAACAGAGGCAGTTCTCCTCCCACAATAATAATAATACTCTAAGTTAACTACCCTTCAACTCTACCTACAATGGAAATAATATGCATATTACAATATGAAAGCAATATATTGTGATATAAAAAGAAATGGAGAAGCATTCCAGAAAATTCATTTTGACCAAACTAACAAGGACTATCCTCAAAGAACCTGAAACGTTTTCCTTATACGAAATCTCTCTGTAATAAGATATTTCTCTCTTTCTTCTTTTTTTAAGCTAGGGACAGAATCCAGGGTCTTACACATATTTGTCAAGTCCACTGGGTTACATCATCAGTCCTAGAATGAAAAGTTTAACTGTAGCCATTTCTGAAAATACAGCTAAATTTCAGGCATTAGAAAATTAAGGTTGAGTTGTAGGATCCAATGTTATTAACCTTTCTTACACCACGCAGTTATAATTTAAACAATTCCCATTTGTTGAGTGTCCACAAAGCACCTGATGCATTTTAAACCATTATTTAATCTTTTGTCCTTCAGAAAAGGATACTATTTGGTTATTCTTTATTTCTCTCCATGTGGTTTTTGATACCAAGATTAAAATAAAACACTTCTCGAATAAATAAAAAACTACTCAGATTGTCAATTATGTAAATCAACCAGCACAATGGGAAAGAAAATTGCCACCCAATTTCTCTTACTGGTAAAAACTGGATGTCTTTCTTCTCTCCTAACATGGTACAAGAATCCTCAAAGCAGGATCCTTAAATAAGGAAAAATATCTTATTTAAGCAAAGAAGAGTTTAAAAAGTTTCTTAGTTACCTGGACTCTTAGCTTTGCTGCATCCATCTTTTTACGGAACTCTTTCTGTAACTTTACCTTCAAAGCAACATCAGAAAGATCTTTGTTTTCCAGTTCCTGTAGCTGCTTTTGTGTTTCATTTAATTCCACTTTTGCCTGTTCTGCTTCATGTTCTAGTTTTGTTACTTTCAGAGAATACTGTTTGCTTACAGACTTGGCATCGTTACCTTCACCATAATGACAGTAATAACAATTATGAATTACATAAAAAAAACATAAAAACATAAAAATCTCTATTCTAAAACTCCAGCTGGGCAGAGTTACCATTTAAGCATCACATTAAAAACCCAGCTGTCCCCACCCACTCCTATTAAACACAGCTTGCCACCAAGACTCTTAAATAATTAGTTCCTTAATGATTGTTCCCATCTGGTGCCATTCAATCTTTTCACTAGTTCTGTGTTTTAGTGTGGCATTTCTAATCCTCTGAATTTGCAGTTGAGTTTTTCTTGCATCAACATCCAGTTAAAAGGATATTTGGGGTGACTTGTCCTCTTGCTCAGTACACTTTGGCTTCCTGATACTCACAATCTGTGTTCTTGAATTTTTAAAAACATTATTAAAATTTATTTTTTGGGGGGATACTGAGGATTGAACTTGGGAGCCCTTCACTACAGAGTCACATCCCCAACCCTATTTTATTTAGAGACAGGGTCTCACTAAGTTGCTTAGTGCCTTGCTTTTGCTAAGACAGGCTTTGAACTCATGATCCTCCTGCCTCAGCCTCCCAAGCTGCTGGGATTACAGGTGTGCACCATGGTGCCCAACAAAAACATTAAAATTTTTAAACGTATCAAAAGAAAATAATAAAATGAATCCCCATTGTTTAGATTCAAGAGTTATTAACATTCTGTCAGTTGCTTCAATTAAGTCTTCTTTTGTTATATCTGCTTAATATATAAAACAATCCCAAATGTTATATCATCTTATGTTTATATTTCAATAAGCATCTATATGAAATGTGGATATAACCATAAAGTCATATCAATACTGATAATGACTAACAATACTGATACCTACTAATTCATATTTAGGCTTCCCCAATTATCTCAACGTATCTTTTATAACTGGTGTATTTTAATCAGAATCTAAACAAGGTCTATTATACAGCTGATTCTTAAGTCTCTTAAAGAGTCTTTTAATCTAGAGCAGACAGATTCTCTCCTTTTTGATTACACTGACTTGTTACAGATGAATTCTTTTAAAATACTTTGTGAATATTTAGAACATAAGAGAAAAACATGATATAGAAAATTCTATATTTCTTTTCATTTTAAGCCCAAGTATTGACTCTAAACATTTGGTTTTGATTTGTTCTGGAATGAAAACTGTCTCTGAACTAAATTGACAAACTCATGGAAATAGGAATCTAGAGTTCAGGGAACAAATAATCACCAGGGACAGTTTATGACACTATTATACAATTTGTTACATTGCTACATGAAAAATCTTATAATTTTTGATGAAAAGGAATTACTGAACTAAACACACAGTGAACTATGAATATCTAACTAAAATACATATAACTGGGGACTGAGAGTATAGAGTATAGCTCAGTGGCAAAGTGTATGCATAGCATGTATAAGGTGGTCCTGAGTTTAAGCCATGGAACTCTGAAATAGATACATAAAACTAGAGCGCATTTAAATAAATCATCTTGGATTGTTCATCAATCATTCAACAGACCAATGTTTTATCAAGAAAAAAAATACAGTGCCAATTATACAATGATAAAATGCTAAACTGCCACTGACTGTAAGACACATTCTGATTTCAGATATTAAGATATGGAAAAAAGTATATGAGAATTGATGAAATACAATATACATGTGCTGTTGTATTGCTGGCTGTAGTAGTTGCTACTTGAAAAGTAAGCACACCGTGACCCTTTTGCTAGTCACTATCTCTGAGGATCTTTAGGAAAGCTTCAAACTTTTTTTTGGTATTAAGAGTTTGAACTCAGGACACTTTAACACTGAGCTACATACCCATCCCTTTTTGTATTTTTTGAGACAGGGTCTTGCTAAGTTGCTGAGGCTGGCCTCAAACTTGTGATCCTCCTGCCTCAGTTTCCCAAGTCACTGAGATTACAGGCTTGCACCACCACACCCAGCTTTTCCAAAGTGTTCTTGGTCCTAATGAGTAAGAAAAAGAAGACTCTATGTACACTTAGGTGTCCTGTTTTAAAGCAACAAAAATAGATATACCAGGCAGAAAAGCATGCTTGTTCAGTGAGATTCATGGCGAGATAACAACCCTGAAAAAAAAATAATTTATTCTAGGGATAAATATTCTCACAGGCACTGTCCTGAAACTCTATGGATGGAGAAGGCAATTCAACCCCTCGATCAACTCCTAGATATTCCTATGAGGAGTCAAATGGCATTTGATCCTGCCTGTGAGATATGAGCATTATCAAACTCAAAACATCTGGTAGGTAAAGTAAGGATGACGCCTAACACATGTGTCACTAGGAATGAGGAAGAGAAGAGAAAAGCTTTGGCAAAGCAGAAGAGGTTAAGAAAGGAGAATCAACAGCTAGAAATCAAATTTGAAGGAAAGACAAGTGGGAAAGCAGCTTTCTTCTTGCTGAGAGCAGATTTGAGGCTCATCTTAATGTATGTAGTTTGATTGTGATTACACTCTTGGGCTTGAAAAAAAATGAAGATAATGTTTCCTTCAGTTCTCCAATGAGAACAGATAGTTGGAGTTACGGAAAAGAAATGCTAGTGTCTTTTATTCTTTTAATTTTCTACTGAATTTCAAAGTGGTCAAGGCTGATCCTTTGAGTATTTGGGGAAGAAAAATCAAAAGTCTAAATTGACCTTTGTAAGGCAAACCTAATTTGGGGGAGGACAAGGAGAGGATACCATACATAACCCAATCAAGCAGAATGTGAGACAAAGAGCTAAAAACTTGGCTCACCTAGGAGAACAGCTCCCAAGAGCAAATCCTCATGTCTTTAGAGAAATAAAAATTACCACCATCTAAAATATAATGTTAAAAATTAACATTAAAAATGAACTAAGTCCAGCCATGTGTAGCTGGTACAAACCTGTAATCCCAGCAACCTGGAAGGCTGAAGCAGGAGGATCAAAGTTCAGTCAGCCTAAGCAACTTAGCGAGACTTGTCTCAAAATAAAATTTTAAAAAAAGGCCTGAGGATGACCACCCCTGGGTTCAATTTCCAATACAAAACAAAAACTAAGTCAATAATGATTAATAATTTTTTTAAAGAAATTTTTATTTATTTTTTAGGTGTAGATGGACACAACACAATGCCTTTATTTTTATGCGGTGCTGAGGATCGAACCTGGGTCCCACCCATGCTAGGCGAGTGCCCTACCGCTGAGCCACAATCCCAGCCCATGATTAATAATTTAAAACAAATAATTATTACAATTTTGTTAGAATAACATCTCAGATGTATTCTTAGATGTTTAGTATTTTTTTAAATGGGAAAAATATCAAGTGTCATAGAGTTTCAGCACAACACAAAGTTCATACTGGCTAGAACACATTATAGATAAAATCCACCCTAATAAAATTCTTTTAATAACTAACCTCCACATACTGGCTCTAAAACACACCTTGCCATACCTAATCCAGTCTATATTGCATAGTGCTGAGCTTCAAAAAGTACAGTAAATGTTACCACATCAAAAGCAATTTTAAAAGTTTTCTCTCTCATATAACCTGTTCATAGGACACTATTACCTGTTTTTATTAATTCTTTAATCAGATCTTCCTTCATCTTGATGTTAATTGTAAGTTCTCTCATTTTTTGTTTAGCTTCATTAAGTATGAGTTCTGATTTCTTTAATTTTTGCAAATTCAACTCTTGACTCTCCCGGAGATATTCAATCTTTAAATCTTTAAAATAAAAATAACAAAACTGAGAACAAAAATATTCCTGATCATAAAATATTCAAAAGTAGGGTTTTAAAGAAAAGAAGAACAACCAAGTGTGGTGGCACATTACTCTAATCCCAGTAACTTGGGAGGCTGAGGCAGGAGAATCTCAGGTTTGAGGGCAGCCTCAGCAACTTAGGCTCTCAGCAGTTAAGTGAGACCCTGTCTCAAAATAAAAAATAAAAATGGTTGGAGATCTCCAGTACCAAGACAAACTAAAAGAAAGGCAAAACAAAACAGTTTAGAGGTAGCAGAGGGAGGACAAAAAGGAAGGGAAGGAAAGAGGAACAAAATACATAGGAATTGAGACTTCAGCTTTCTGGCTGACAGAGTTTTTATTTCCTTAAAATATGCTTTAGTTGTATCTCATAGGTTTGGATACTTGGTCATTGCGCTTGACATGAGTTCTCTGAGATAGGTATAAAATCTCCAGATGGGGAGAGGGGTGAGTTTTTTCCTATTAACTGCTAGTTTTCTTGTGAACAGAGAATGCACCGAATATCCTGCTTCTGAGAGTGTGGTCCAGCAATGTTTGTCAATGTCCTGCACCAGAATGTGCCGCAGTCTGGCTGGGCACAAATGCCTCAGTCTGGCTGGGCACAAAATCACGAGCCACCACACAGCTTGTAGATTCAAACAGCAACTCTTTATTCCGGAACTCACACCAGCCGTCTACAATCACGTTCTGGGGAAATCCACGTTCTCTGCCCAAATCCACCTCCACTGGGCTTCTGTCCCAAAAAATACTGTCTGAATCCCGTGAGAACTCAAGGGGAACTCAGGCAGCAGGATACGCCCTATTCCCAGCAGGAATAATCTTAAACCTGGAACGCCCTAAACCGGATTATCCTAAACCGGGAACACCCTAATCCGCCCTGGTCCTTGAGCAAGGTCA
>NW_025999928.1:746051-753414 GCF_001458135.2 Marmota marmota marmota
AATGTGGCTTAAGGACCGTGCCTGGTAGGTTGTCCAATTCAACATATGGTTCTTACCCGTCATCGGAAAACTGACCTTTAGGCGTCAGCCTCCTGTCTTAGGTTGATACCACTGCAATTGGATCATACCCGTCACTGACTACCGGTCCAGCATATAGCCATTGGCCCCCAAATTTTAGACCATCACTAGCAGAAGGGAGGAGGATACAGAAATGCCACGACACCAAGCCAATTGATGGCTCCTTGGGAAAAATTGCATCACTGGTGACACCATTAGCAAAGATATGTCAGCACTACCACAATTAACATGGGGTGCACTGGCAAGGAAATAAAAATTGCATCACTATAAGAATGTAAAACAACACTGTCATTAGCATCTGTTTTAGTTTGGCTTACTTTTTTTTTTCTTTCAAGGCTAGGCTTTCTCAATTAGTATATTTATTTATATTCAGGCATAAGTTTCTTCTCTGATTGCAGACAAGTAACAAATGGCTCAAGAATAACAACTCAAATAACATCTTTACTATTTCTACATTTTGAGATTAGTTTTATTTATAATCAATTTTTGGTAAATATTATACACATAGGCTCTTAAACAGATGTTCTCTTTTTTCACACTATAGCACTTATCATGTTATTTATATTCCCTATAACCTTATTTTTTCTATATTGACCAGTTTTCAGTCATCGGCAAAGAGAGATAAGTTAAATTATCCTATTGTACTATATAGTTTTTGCAACATAATTTTTTATTTTTCAGTACAAGGGATGGAACCCAGGGGTGCTCTACTACTAAGCTACATCCCCATTCCATTGTATTTTTTATTTTCAGACAGGGTTTTGCTAAGCTGCTG
Organism: Marmota marmota marmota; assembly: GCF_001458135.2. Classification (NCBI taxonomy): domain Eukaryota; kingdom Metazoa; phylum Chordata; class Mammalia; order Rodentia; family Sciuridae; genus Marmota; species Marmota marmota. The sequence goes on from NW_025999928.1 coordinate 746,905, forward strand.
AAGCTGGCCTCAAACTTACACTCCTCCTGCTTCAGCCTACCCAGTAGCTGGGATTACAGATGCACCTGGTTTCAAGATAAATGTTTTTGATGCTGTTATGCGATGCATAAAAATACTCATCAATTTTGTTCTAAAACATCACAAGCACCCAGCAGACAACTGGGTTTTAAGACTAAATATATCACTAATGGTAAGCATATGTGCCAATGCAGAGTAGACACCTGAAAGATTACTTACAGTGTACTTTAAAGTAACCAAGGGTACAAAGCATTATCAACTCAAGTCTATAAAATATAATCTCTATTCAAAGAGAGACTGTATCTTAAGACAGAACTGATAGGAAAAAAATTTTATTAAGGAACAAAATTTTATGAAAAATATAGGTAGAAAAGAGAATATAAAGGAAGGTCTACCAACCAGGAAATCTTTCCTATCAAGTTCCAGTTTTGAGAGTTCATAGATACTTCTTAAATTATTGACTGAAAAAAAAAAGCAGTGTCTCTCACAACCACTAATTTAAATTATTTGAGAAAGTCTGTATACCTTTACTTCCCAAACTTGACTTTTGTGCTTCATCCTGAGTATCATTCAACTCGACAAGAGAACAAACAGAACTTGGCTTTTTAATCCACGGATGACTTCTACACCTTAAAAAAAAAAAAGAAAGAAAGAAAAAAATCCAGTTAAAGGGTAATTTGTGTTTATAATCTAGCCTCAAATTAATTTCTCCAAAAAGTAACAGTAATGTTAAAAAATTAATTATATAAAACAAAGCAGGACCTTATTAATGTTCTTCAAAATAAAAGGATGTCCCCCAAATTGGATCCAGTGGGAAGTCCACCATGTTTGCTGCTATTCTGGAAGCAGAATTCAGAAAGCCAAAAAATTCCCTCTGAAAATTAGAATCTAATAACTACCAAAGCTCTGAAAGCAAAATTATTTTTCAATTCTAAGACGTGTTACTTTTGTTCAAGCACTATTTTCACAACATATTAGATGAAAGTACATTTAACAAAAAACTACCTGCTCTTTTATTAAGTGAAAAAGATACACTTTAATTAAAAAACCTATTGCATCATGTAATAAATATAATGATGTTTATTAAATGAGTCTATATTTAACATACCTAGCTCTACATTTCTCTTGACCTTCTGATTCTTCATCATCACTGTTATCAGAAAATTGGCAGTGAAGGACTTCATCTTGTTCTTCTATATGGCCCAACAGCATCTCACTTCGTGTTCGAAATCCAGCAAATATTTGATCCAGAGAGTATGTAGGAGAGCTTGTATAGACCTTGCAAGTGATTCCCCCACCCAACAACAAAAAAAGTGATTTTTTAAAATGTTTATTTTATCCTATTTTCAAAATGTTTTTAAAGAGGTTATTAAATAGTTACTTAAAAAATAAACAATCAGTGAAAAATGCTCCCCTAAAAAAGGGTCAAAATTAATTTCACAATATTGTTGTGCCTCATGGACACATACTTCTTTCAGAATCCACACAGCTCTTTCTCTTCTAGAAAGGTCTTCTATCTTCAATATTAACTTCATAGAAAATAGTATTCAAAAATAAAACCAACCAGGCATGGTAGTGCATGCCTGTAATCCCAGTGGCTCAGGAGGCTGAGGCAGGAGGATTGTAGGTTCCAAGACAGCCTCCTCAACTTAGCAAGGCTGTACGCAACCTATTGAGACCCTGTCTCAAAATAAAAAATAAAAAGGGCTGGTGATGTGGCTCAGTGATTGAGTATCCTTGGGTTCAATCCTTGATACCAAAAAAGAAATAAAATAAAATAAAACCAAAGGGACGGATGGAAAATATCCCAATTTAACATAGTACAGGTACTTCCCAACAAATATACCCACCCCTCAATCTTCCCTGTCCAGAATGTTTAGAGAATTGTGAGATTATTGCTAAATTTCTATATCCCCCCTCATAGGAATAAATACAGAACTATTGCCACTCCCTCAGCCAGAACAAACATTACCAATTTGAAAATCAGAATGCATATATTCATACTTGTCATACGATAGTTAGATACAGCTGAATTAATGTTTTAATGTTTGATATATAATTGGTAAAAAAATCTTCTGTGCTAGTCTAAGGATTTTCTATATTATAACATGCTTCTATTGGAAAAGCACTTCAAGTGCTTAAAAAATGACTCTGGAAAACAAAAGCAATGAATTAGATAGAAATTGCTTTTATACTTTTGTTCGGGGTATTTTCATTTTATCACCTCTGTTACCAAACATTAGGTGACTTCTCAGAAAAATAATAAAATCTTAGATGAGCATTCAATTTACTAATGCAAGACATCATAGAAGCTGTTAAAATTACAACATATAGTAGAATATGTATATCGCACGGTAGTTCAAAGTTTAATCTCTTGACAGTAGGTCCCTCACACATCCCTTCCTCAAAAAGCCTTCCTGTTACTAAAGATCCTCTTATTTATATCTGATTTTTGTGACCCTGCTGTTGGTCACTAAATGGCAACATCTATCACATCAACTCCATGATGGATAAGGGGTAAAGTTTTCTAGGCGGCTCCCAGTTTGAGGGAAAATGTTATGAGGGAGAGAAAGTCTTCCCAGAAGAACCAACTCAAAAAGTATATATCTAACAAGTATAATGTACCCAGCATGGTGATCTGTCCTGTAACTGACAAGCATCAAGTTTTTTCTTGTCGGGGTCTGGGTGTCCTCTCAAGAGCAAATAAAACCTTTTGTTCAGAGTCAAACTTAGTTTTCTGGGATTGTAATTTGCCTTTAACTTTTCTTATTTTAAAGAAAACCAAACAGCCAAGCTTAATGATGAACACTAAATAAGATCTGCTTATTTAAGTTTATTTTTTAAATGAACTCATTTTTAAATTTTTGTTAGATGTGTAGACCTTTATGTTATTCATTTACTTATATGTGGTGCTGAGAATCGAACCCAGTGCCTCAAACATGCTAGGCAAGCGCTCTACCACTGAGCCACAGCCTCAGCCCTGTTTATTTATTTAAGTTTAAATCAAGATTTGGTTTTGGACTGGGGGTGTAACTCTGCAATGGAATGCTTGCCTATGCTTGAGGTCCTGGACTCTACCCCCGGTGCCACAAAAAATTTAAAATCATGCTCTTATGAGAGAATATTTAATGACTATCAAATGTTCACAATATGTTGTTAAATGAGAAAAGCTACTAATGACATACATGTATGACAAATATTATACTTTTAAAATAAATAAGATCTTTTCACTTTTTCCCTCCAAAATGTATAAGTAAGCATATAAAAAATAAAGTTCAAATTCTTTATATAATTGATTTTAAATTGATTAAAAGTCATTTCCCCCCTTTTCATCTGAAAGTATTTTAAGCTGAGGAAATATTTCACATGCCAGATTATAATTACTTCAAGAAAATATTAGAGGTAGACAGCAGGAAAAAAATATTTGAGATGGAAAATATTAGCTAGACTTCTGGCAAGGAGAAGAAATCCAGGAGAAAATTAAATTGCATTTTAGATGTACTATTTGGCTTAATTTAGCTCATTTTGGTATTCGAAGTGAAACCTTCCCCTCACTTTTAGAACACTGGAACAACACCTGAACATGTGGGCCCTGCCATCATGCCTGACTTCTCCTGGCTGCTGCAGTGACTGATACAAACACAAGAGGTGACCAGGATTTCTAGATACATAATAGGAGCAAGAAAATTCCCAAACTGCTTATCATATGGCCTTTGTATCTCCTTCCTTTTCCCCCTTCTTTTGATGGATGGTTCTTTTAGGGTAGAAGGAAATATTTTAAAACAAAACTAAAAATTTGCTTATTTGAAGCAATGACTGTGGAAGTTTTTATTCCATGTCTATTTCAGATCTAATCAAACAACTTGTGATAAGGAATAATTATAGCCCATTTGATTCAAATATATGAATTGTCAAGACCATTGTACTGTCATGTGTAACTAATAAAAAAATAAAAATTAAAAAAAATTATAATAAAAATAAAAGAAGGGGCTGGGCTTGTGGCTCAGTGGTAGAGTACTTGCCTAGAGCACTGGGTTTGATCCTCAGCACCACATAAAAATAAATAAATAAAGTGATTGTGTACATCTACAACTAGAAAAATAAATATAATTAAAAGACAGGCTTAATGAGGACCTGGGTTCAATCCCCAGTACCACAAAAAGAAAAAGAAAAAAATGACTTAACCCTTCTGGCAGAGCCCATGGGGCCCTAACTCCCCAGAGAGAGAGACAATCAAAAACAAAAAGCAAAAAACAACAACGACAAAAAAACCCTCAATTAGCAAATAAAAGAATGGACAGAAACAGAAAAATTTTCAAATTACAACCAATAATTGAAAGAAAAGGACTTTTTAAATATAGAAGATAAAAATTATTAAATAAATTAATAGATATTTGAAGCCTACAAAGAATTTCTTTCTTCTTAGTCTATGAAAAAATCTGTCATATTCAACCATAAAGAAAGTGTCAACTGAAATAATAACATTTGTTCAAAATTTAAAATCTAAGCACTTAAAACTGAAAAGCATACAGGCAAGGATAGTATCTATCTTACTCACTCTGTGACATTTGGGCCTGGGGCACCATGCATATGCTGAGGATGCGGTTTACCAGGCATTGCAGGTACTTCAGAGTCAGCATCTCATGTAAACCCTCTATACGGGCCCCATCATGTTACCCCATCCTTACAGATGCTTACTCAGGTTCAGCAAACATCCAGGACTACACAGCAAAGTTGGTATTCACACTCAAGTGTAAGAGAAAGAGATACATAAAAGTTCATAAAGCCAAACAGAAAAAAACTGCTAAGACTGTAGAACTACCCATAATATAATACTATAAACAATTTTTTTTTCAATCTCAAAGAAAAAAATAGAACTGTACCTTCCTGGAATCTTGTCTTGATGGAATATAAATATAATGCCCCAAATGAGTATCAAATGGTACAGTATATGGTCTTTTTTCAGGGATCCTGGCATCAGGCCCATCTCCACAACTTTCTTTAGTCATCGACAGGTTAAGTTTTGTTAGTTCTTCACTCAGTTGATCCACAAGAAGCTGCTGTTCTATTATTTTTTCATTCTTTGTAGAACAGAGATGAGAATTTGAATAGAGAACCTTAGCATATGTAATTAAAAATCAATTTTATAAGGACTGGAGTCGTGGCTCAGTGGTGAGCACTTAGCGAGTATACATGAGGCACAGGGTTCAATCCCCAGCACCACATAAAAAAAAATAAACAAACAAACAAACAAAAAAAAGGGTATTGTGTCCATCTACAACTAAAAATATTTTAAAAATAAATAATCAATTTTATATTGACCAAAATCACAACTATCTTAACAGTACAGTCAAACTTCATTTATCCAAAGGCTATCTTTCTGCTTTCTGGTGTTCTTTTTTTTTTTTTTAGTGGTTATTCTAGAATGAATTTATATATCTATATATATACATACATACACACACACACACACACACACACATACACACACACACGCCATTCTCTTTTTTGTAATCTTTATTTTATTTTTATGTGGTGCTGAGGATTGAACCCGGTGCCTCATGCATGGTAGGCTCTACCTCTGAGCCACAATCCCAGCCCCAAATTAGTACCATTCTAAGTGGCAAAAATCTTTTGAATAGTAAACAAGTAAGCAGCCAAAAAAGTCAATACTCAAAGACTATACCCCATCCACTGTGATTAGTTATTTTGCCACTGTGATTGGAGTAATTTAATTAGCTATCTCATGAAGAATGGACTTTTGGAGTAAAATCCAAGAAGAAACAAGAAAGCTGAAAGACAAAATATCAGATTATAGCAGAGATGTCGGCAAAGGAGAAAGTGCAGTAAAGTGAAAGCTTTTCATTAGTGAAAAAGAAAATCAGAAGTACAAAGAAACAAAAGATAACCAGCCACAAAAGATCCAGGGAGGAAGAAGAAAACTTGGAAATCAAAGGCAGAATGAATTATGGGTCATGTGTGTGGCAGGAAGGTAGTGTTTTATGTATTAAATAATTTTTTTTAGAGAGAGAATTTTTTTAATATCTATTTTTCAGTTTTCGGCAGACACAACATCTTTGTATGTGGTGCTGAGGATCGAACCCAGGCCGCTTGCATGCCAGGCGAGCGCGCTACCGCTTGAGCCACATCCCCAGCCCCTAAAGAAAATTTTTGAAGTGTTTCTAATCCAGAAAGCTCTCTTTGTTTTACCAAGATAAAATTATGTAAACAAAAAACTGTCATTCATCTCAATATTTCATGTATACTATAATGTTTAATAGGGAGAAAGAAAAAACCTAAAATTTCATTGTTCATACTATACAATAAAAATGCAATCTTATTGAAAACTATATATTCAGATAACTGAAATAACACCAAAGGTATGTCAGTTGAGGGCTGGGGATATAGCTTAGTGGTAGAGCACTCATCTAGCATATGCAGGGTCCTGGGTTCAATCCCCAGTATCACCACCACCAAAAAAAAAAAAAAAAA
>NW_025999928.1:753431-755319 GCF_001458135.2 Marmota marmota marmota
TCCTTAATCCAAAAAAAAAAAAAAAAGTATGTAAGTTAGAAGTGTTAAGTGGAATCCCTACATTGCCTGGGAAAAGGGCAAAAGTACTAATTAATATTAGAATTTAAGTCAAGAATGAACAATATATTCTAGAATATCCACTAAAAAATAGAATAAAAGTACAACTTATAAGTTAATGGAGAAAACAACAAAAAATTTAAAAATAACCAACTGATCCAAAAGGTTAGAAAGGAATAAAAAAAGGAACATAGATAGAGCAGAAAGAATAAATATTATTTATTAACCAAAACATAAGAGCAATTATGCTAAATTCATGAATGAACTACATAAGATAGTAGTAAAGACAAAGACTGACAGAGAGGACTTTTAAAATTAACCATATGCTGCTTATAATAAATATAAATTAAAATAGACAAGATTAAAAATAAGACTTTTTTATACATTTATTTTTTAGAAGTAGTTGGACACAATACCTTTATTTTATTTATTTATTTTTATGTGGTGCTGAGGATCCAACCCAGGGTCTCACGTGTGCTAAGTGAGTGCTCTATCACTGAGCCACAACCCCAGCCCCAAGTTTTCTTAATCAATAAAAAAAGCTGGTGCAGCTACAGTAATATCAAAATAGATATTTTGATATTAATTCAAAAACCATTAGAAGCATCAAAAAGAGGGTAACAAAATTATAAAAATGTCAATTCACAAGGGTAAAATAACAGTTCCCCTAATTTATATATACTTTGACACATATAATGCAAAAATTATCAGTATTACATGAAGATTTATGAAAAATCACAGTGGGAAACTTTAACATCACTCTCTAATGACATAACAAAAAGATGAAAAAAGTGAATAAAAATACACATATGAATAACAGGATTAACTGTACCCAATGATTGCAGAACAAACATTCTTTCTAAATGCAACTATAACAACAACAAAATTTGGTTTTAAACTTAGCCAGAAAGCAAGTTTCAATATATTGAAAGTGTTGAAATCATTCATGCATGGTATGCTATCTGACCACTGGCAATTAAACTAAAAGTTAATAATATAAAATTTAAAATTCCCCAAAGAGAAATAAAATAACTGTTATAATTCAAAAGTCAAAGGAAAAGTCAAAATAAAAATTAAGAAATATTTTGAGCTGAATGTAGAATTCAAGTAAAGATAAGATTAGGAAGACTTATATAAGGTGGGTGTGGTAGTATATACCTGTAATCCTAGCTGCTCAGGAGGTTGAGGCAGGAGGATTACAAGTTCAAAGTCAGCCTCCGTGTTTTGGTTTGGATGTGAGATGTCCTCCAAAAGCTCATGTATCAGACAATGCAAGAAAGTTAAGAGGAGAAATGATTGGGTTTCGAGAGAGGTGAATTAATCCCTGATAGGATTAATTGAGGATGTTGAGGATGTAGTAAGGTGTAGTTGGAGGTGGTGAGTCATTAGGGGGGTACCTTTGGGATATATATTTTGCATCTGGCAAGTGGAGTCTCTCTCTATGCTTTCTGATCATCATGTGAGACACTTTCCTCCACCACTCTTCCACCTTGATATTCTAACTTACCTCGAGCCTTGAGGAAGGGATCTAGCTATCTGTGGACTGGAACTTCTGAAACTGTGAGCCCTCAAATAAACTTTTCCTCCTCTAAAATTGTCAGGTCATTTAGTCACAGCAGAAAAAAAAAAAAAAAAAGCTGACTAAAATACTCAGCAACTTAGCAAGATCCTGTCTTAAAAAAGAAAAAGGGTTGGAATATGGCTCAGTGGTTAAGTGCCCCTAGGTTCAATCTTGATTAAAAAAGAAGTCGGGTGAAGGAGGGAGGGAGGGAGGGAGGGAGGGAGGAAGGAAGGAAGGAAGGAAGAAGGAGGAAGGAAGAAGAAGGAAGGA
>NW_025999928.1:755340-762210 GCF_001458135.2 Marmota marmota marmota
GAAGGAAGGAAGGAAGGAAGGAAGGAAGGAAGGAAGGAAAAAGAAAGGAAGGAAGGAAGAAAAGAAGGAAGGAAGGAATAACTTTAAATGCATATATTATAAAAAGTTAAAGATCAATGAACTAATCATCCATCTAAATAAGTTAGAAATACAGCAACCTCCCTCCCTGCAAAGTAGAAAAAATTAAATAATGGGCAGAAAATAATGAAACGATGAACAAATCTACAATATTGAAAATATGAATAAATATTTTCTGTGGTGCTACGGATCAAACCTAGAGCTTCATGCAAGAGCTCTATCACTATACTACATCCCCAGCCTGAAGATTCTAATAAAATTTTTAAAAAAGCAACTTAGATGCTATCTCAAAATAAAAAATAAAAACGTCTGGGGATATAGCTCAGTGGTAAAATGTCCCTGGGTTCAATCCCCAGTACCAAAAAATAACAACAACAACAAAAAAACATTTCCACAATGAAAAATTCTCATCCAAAAAGCTTTAGGTGTCAATTCAAACATTTAAGGAAGAAATAAGACCAATGTTTCACATATCCTTCTTCCAAGTTTAGAAAAAGGGAACACTACCAAACCTATATTAGAAGGCCAAATAACTTGTTGCTATATCTAAGAAAAATATTATAAGAGGAAAATATAGGCCAATCTCACTTGTGAGCCTAGACACAAAAATCCTAAAAAATATATATATTAGTAAACCAAATATAGCACAATAGTGCAGAAAAGAGCTGACAGTAAACTTGACTGTTATCCTTTCAAAAATCAGCTACAAGGTTGTCAGGTGTCTGAGAACTTAGATTTGGGGAGGGTTCCTTGCCATGTTCCTCGCTACTAAAACACTCAGGGGTCACTCCAGGGGAACTGGACTGCATGAAATAACCACACAAGAGACAGAAATACCTTTTATTTGGGGGTACTGTGACAGCTCCTCTGACCTTAAGGGTCCGCAGAGAGAGCGAGCTTGTGCTGACCCCTTTTATTGAGTAGAAGCCATTCAAAATGAGGCAAAGGGTCAGGTTTCAAGGTGCTGAGTCTAGCTTCACGTGATATCGGCTGTTCGCAGGTTGACTGACATCTAGGAAGGGTTGTAGCTCAGCGGTAGAGTGCTCGCCTAGCACTTGTGAGGCCCTGGGTTTGATCCTCAGCACCACATAAAAATAAATAAATAAAATAAAGGGATTGTGTCCAAAAACACCTAAAAAATAAATATTAAAAAAAAAAAAAGATGGGGCTGGGGATGTGGCTCAAGTGGTAGCGCGCTCGCCTGGCATGCGTGCGGCCCGGGTTCGATCCTCAGCACCACATACAAACAAAGATGTTGTGTCTACCAAAAAATAAATAAATAAATATTTAAAAAAAAAAAAAAAAAAAGAGAGAGAGAAGGGCACACATTCTATCCCAAATAGGGCAAGAGGGTAATATCACAAAGGAACAGGTGAGCATAGCTCGACCCATGGGGCTGCATGAAGACACATTTGGCTGCATTTTTACTACTCTCAAGATCAGGGCTACCATGTACAGCCACTTAAAAGTAGCCAGATCATCAGGGATGACTGACAGTGCCTCAAACGGATCAGGAGAGGAAAACGCTGGTCAGATGACATGGCGGCCTCCCACAGTTCCTAACTGATAACAATAGCTCATCATGCTCAAACTGTACAAGCAATGTGTTTTACACTGAACACCTGCTTTCCTTCTAGTAGTCTGTTCTAGATAGAAGGCACCTTTATGACCAGCCCTCAAGAAAATCATAGCCAAAGTCTCTCCTGAGTTTCCCTGACACAAACTTTTCACAGGTTGTCACAACTCATATATATACCCTGCAAATGGAAACCAAAAATAAAGAGGGGTTGGACTCTTCTCTCTCACCATATCAACAATCAACTAAAAAAATGGATGAAAGACTTACAATCTGACACTGCTAGAAAAATTTCAGGGAAAAGCAAAAACTTACAAATGGGATTATAACAAACTAAAATGTTTCTGCACAACAAAGGAATCAATCAACAGAGTAAAGGACAACCTACATAATGGGAGAAAATATATGCAAATTATTTATCCAATAAGGGACAGATTCCAAAATTTATAAAGAACTTAAATGACTCAACAGCATAATACTAAAAATATTTTAAAATGAACAAATGATCTGAATAGCCATTGCCCAGAAGAATATATACAAATGGCCAACAGAAATATGAAAAAATGCCCAAGGAGACTACTTATCAAGGAAATGCAAAACAAAACCATAATGAGATATCATCTTAGCTCAATGAGAATAGCTATTATCAAAAAGAACACAGCCAGGTTTGGTGGGACATGCCTATAATCCCAGCAGCTCAGGAGCCCAGGACAGGAGGATTCCTAGTTCAAAGCCAGCCTCAGCAATGGTGAGGTGCTAAGCAATTCAGTGAGACCCTGTCTCTAAATAAAATACAAAGCAGGGTTGGGAATATGGCTCAGTGGTTGAGTACCCCTGAGTTCAATCCCCAGTACCCTGTCCCCCACCCAAAAAAGGAAAAACACAACAAAATAAAACAAATGCTAGGGAAGATGCAGAGAAAGGAGAACTTTCATACACTGTCAGTAGGAACATAAATTAGTACAGCTACTATGGAAAACAATATGGAGATTCTGAAAAAAAAAACTAGAAATAGGATTATCATATAATCCAGCAATCTCACTATGGGGTATATTTCCAAAAGAACTGAAATTAGTAAGTCAAAGAACCATCTGCAATGTCATGTTTACTGCAGCACTATTCACAAGAGCCAAGATATTCCATTATCATAGGTATCCATCAATAGATAAATGGATAAAGAAAATGTGGTATACATGCACAATGAAATATTATTTAGTTATAAAAAAGAATGACATTTTATCATTTACAGCAACATGGATGGAACTGGAGGGCTGTATGTTAAGTGAAATAATTCAGGCACAGAAAGACATAACTGTATGTGGAAGTTTAGTTGCCACCAGAGTCTAGGGAGGATTTGGGAAAGAAAAATGCATAGATGATAAATGTACACAAGGGTGCAACTGAACAGAGAAATAACTTCTAATGTTCTATGGCACAGTATGACAAATATGGCTTATGCTTCAATGAGTATTACGAAATAGCCAGTATACAATCAGGGTGATATACAGAATTTAAACAGATCAATTTCAAGTGACGAAATAGCAGATGTCATCAAAAGTCTACCAACCAAGAAAAGCCCAGGACCAGATGGATATATAGCCGAGTTCTACAAGACCTTTAAAGAAGAACTAATGCCAATACTCTCCAATTTATTTCAGGAAATAGAAAAAGAGGCAGCATTTCCAAACTCATTCTATGAGGCCAATATCACTCCAAAACTAGGCAAAGACACATCAAAAAAAGAAAACTTCAGACCAATATCTCTAAAGAATATAGATGCAAAAATACTCAATAAAATTCTGGCAAATTGAATACAAAAACATATCAAAAAGATTGTGCATCATGATTAATTGGGATTCCTCCCAGGGATGCAAGATTGGTTCAACATACAGATATCAATAAATGTAATTCATCACATCAATAGACTTAAAGATAAGAATCATATGATCATCTCAATAGACACAGAAAAAGCATTTGACAAAATACAGCACCCCTTTATGTTCAAAACACTAGAAAAACTTGGGATAACAGGAACATATGTCAACATCCTAAAGGCTATCTACGCTAAGCCCCAGGCCAACATCATTCAAAATGGAGAAAAATCGAAAGCATTCCCTGTAAAAACTGGAACAAAACAGGGATGCCCTCTTTCACCACTTCCATTTAACACAGTTCTTGAAACACTGGCCAGACCAATTAGATAGACAAAAGAATTAAATCAACGGCATTTCTCTATATCAGTGACAAATCCTCAGAAAGGAAAATGAGGAAAACTACCCCATTCTCAATAGCCTCAAAAAAAAAAAAAAAAAAAAAAAACTTGGGAATCAACTTAACAAAAGAGGTGAAAGATCTATACAATGAAAACTACAGAACCCTAAAGAAAGAAATCAAAGAAGACCTTAGAAGATGGAAATATCTACCTTGCTCTTGGATAGGCAGAATTAATATTATCAAAATGACCATACTACCAAAAACATTATACAGATTTAATGCAATTCCAATCAGAATCCCAATGACATTCTTCATAGAAGTAGAAAAAGCAGTCATGAAATTCATCTGGAAAAATAAGAGACCGGAATAGCTAAAGCAATCCTTAGCAGGAAGAGTGAAGCAGGTGGCATCACTATACCAGATCTTAAACTATACTACAGAGCAATAGTAACAAAAGCAGCATGATATTGGCACCAAATTAGACTGGTAGACCAATAGAGACTAACCCAAAAAATTACAATGATCTTTTATTAGACAATGGTGCCAAGAACATACATTGGAGAAAAGATAGCCTCTTCAACAAATGTGCTGGGAAAACTGGAAATCCATATGCAACAAAATGAGATTAAACCCCTATCTCTCACCATGCACAAAACTCAACTCAAAATGGATCAAGGACTTAAGAATAAAACCAGAGACCCTGCATCTAATAGAAGAAAAAGTAGGCCCTAATCTCCATCAGGTGGGATTAGGCCCCGACTTCCTTAATAAGACTCCTGTGGAACAAGAATTAAAATCAAGAATCAATAAATAAATGGGATGGACTCAAACTAAAAAGTTTCTTCTGAGCAAAAGAAACAATCTGTGAGGAAAATAGAGAGCCTACATCTTGGGAGAAAATCTTTACCCTTCACACATCAGATAGAGCACTAAAAACTAGGGTACATAAAGAACTCAAAAAGCTAAACACCAAAAAAAAACAAAATACTCAATCAATAAATGGGCCAAGGACCTGAAGAGACACTTCTCAGAAGATGATGTACAATCAATTAACAAATACATGAAAAAATGTTCATCATCACTACCAATTAGATAAATGCAAATTAAAACCACTCTAAGATTTCATCTCACTCCAGTCAGAATGGCAGCTATTATGAATACAAACAACAATAAGTGTTGGTGAGGACGTGGGGGAAAAGGTACACTCATACACTGCTGGTGGGACTGCAAATTGGTGCAGCCAATATGGAAAGCAGTATGAAGATTTCTTGGAAAATTGGGAATGGAACCATCATTTACCTCTCCTCGGTCTATACCTAAAGGACTTAAAAACAGCATTCTATAGGGACACAGCCATATCAATGTTTATTGCAGCACCATTCACAATAGCTAAACTGTGGAATCAACCTAGATGCCCTTCAATAGATGAATAGATAAGAAAAAGTGTGGCACATATACACAAAGAATATTATTCAGCAATAAAAAGAGAATAAAATCATGGCATTTGCAGGTAAATGGATGGAGTTAGATAAGATAATGCTAAGTGAGGTCAGCCAAACCCAAAAAACAAATGCCAGAAGTTTTCTTTGATATAAGGAGTTTGATTCATAGTGGGATCATGGAGGAATAGATGAACTCTAGATAGGGCGGAGGGGTTGGAGGGGAAGGGAGGGAGCATGGGGTAATTAATGATGGTGGAATGTGATGATTATTACTATCCAAAATACATGTATGAAGACATGAATTGGTGTGAATATACTATATATACAATCAGAGATATGAAAAATTGTGCTCTATATATGTAATAAGAATTGTAATGCATTCTGCTGTCATATATAAATAAAAAAATTACATTAAAAAATAGCTAGTAGGGCTGGGGATGTGGCTCAAGCGGTAGCGCACTCGCCTGGCATGCGTGCGGCCCGGGTTCGATCCTCAGCACCACATACAAACAAAGATGTTGTGTCCGCCGAGAACTAAAAAAAAAAAATAAATATTAAAATTCTCTCTCTCTCTCTCTCTCTCTCTCTCTCTCTAAAAAAAAAAAATAGCTAGTATAGAGGATTTAGAATGTTCCAGGCACAAAGAAATTACATATGTCTGAGGTGATAAATATACTAACTTTTCTCATTTGATAAAATATGTGCAATTACTGTGTGTCAATTTTGTAAAAAATTCTAAGTGCAGCACAGTGGAACATGCCTGTAATCCTCGGGAAGCTGAGGCAGGAGAATAGTAATTTTGAAGCTAGCCTTGGCAACTTAGCAATATCTAGTCTCAAAATAAAAAATGAAAAGGGCCAGGGATGTGACTCAGTGGCAGAGCACCACTGGGTGCAACCAATATCAAGAAAAAAAAATAATTCTAATGTTTTATAGTACAGTAGGGTAACTATAGTTTATAGTTATAATATACAGTTATAATATTCTAGTTTATGTATACAACAATCTAGTATGTTTTATAAAGTCTACAACACTCTAGCATATATGTTTTATAAGACTAGAGGAAAGGGGTTAAAAAGGTCCAAATGTTAGATGGAAATACTAATTACCCTAATTTAATCATTACACACTGTATGTACTGGATTATCACATTATACACCACAAATACATGCAAACATAATTACACAATTAGAAGGGTTAAAAATAAAACAAAAATAAAATAATATTAAAATCAAAATATAATTTGTATTGGATCAGATTATTTCTTAGGGCACTAATTATTTTACTGATAGGAAACTAAAGGCTTTAAATGATATTAACTATTTGTGGGGATGGTTAGAGAGTGACTGCCAAGGTTCATACTCAGTATTAAACTGCGCACATATCTATGTTAATGATAGGAACGGAATATGGAAGATTTAACCAAAGTTAAAGAGCAAATCACTGCTGGTCTTTTTGGTTCATGCCTGGCTGAGGCAGGAGGACCACAAGTTTGAGGCTAGCCTTGGCAACTTAGGAAGACCCTGTCTCAAAATTTTAAAAATTAAAAAAAAAAAAAAA
>NW_025999928.1:765169-770645 GCF_001458135.2 Marmota marmota marmota
ATAGAACTCTTCAACTGAAATATCCTTTTGGAAATGAACCCACTTACACTTAAAAGCTATTAGTTAAGTATTACATCTACTGAGCTAAATATATTAAGAAACCCTACCTGTAACCTATTCACTTTTTGAGCTTCTTTCAAAGAAACAACATGTCCTTTGTTTTCCTGTACCATCATTTGCACTTGATCCTTTAGTTCCTTCACCTCCAGTTCCTTCTGATTAAATACTACTTCATCAGCAGCAAGAGCACACTGGGAAAGAAAGAAGGCACATGTGATATTCACCACAGAAAATACTCAGGAGAACCTATATAATACCACAAAAATCATGATTTAATGACAGCTTGACAATGTCTCTTAAGTTCGTCTTATCCTTTTCATTTTGATTTTTTTCTGGTTTCTAAGAAAGACAGAAATAGTTGAGGGACCTATCATAGTTGTAACATAGGAATTAACTACTATGAAGACAGAAATTTTTATTTCCTGCATATGAAAACTATTTATCTAGTTTAATTAAATAGTTACCTAGGTTCTAGAGAACATTTTACAAGTCTGCAAGAATTATTGTGAGATTTTAATGTGGGTTTTTAAAAATCAAAGAGTTCTTATTTTCCAAACTGACCTACAGAGTTTAAGAACATATTTGGACATTTAAATAAAGTATATTTGCAGATTTTGTATTCTTTCACTATTAAGAGATATATTTTGAAGCCTCAAAAGATGGTTAAGCAGTTTTAGTACTTTGTTTCTGATGAAACTAGTCTGTTTTAAAGTAAACTTGGATTATGCAAATAATAATTATTGAATAATCTTTAAGTTAAACAGAAAATTATTTGCCAAGGGCCTACTTCATGCCAGATACTGACTCTCTCCTTTGTGTGTATATGCATGTATGTATTATATATATATATATATATTTGGGGGGCGGGTACTGGAAATTGAACCCAGGTGCACTTTAGCACTAAGCTACAATCCCAGCTCTTTTAATTTTTATTTTGAGACAGGGCCTTGCTAAATTGCTTAGGGCCTCATTAAGTTGCTGAGGCTGGCCTCAAACTTCCTATCCTCTTATCTCAGCCTCCCAAGTTGCTAGGACTACAGAAGTGCACCATCACAGCTGGCTCCCCTGCTTAGTATTTTAAAAATTTCAGTGAGTAGACATGATTCCTTTACATTTAAGAAACTAAGACTCAGTGAGATTAAATCTCTTTCCAAGATGATACAGTGTATCCAAACCCCTGAGATTAAATTCTAGGGATCTATTTCTTCTTTTTTTTTTGGGGGGGGGGCGGGGGGACGTACAGGAGATTGAACCCAGGGGCACTTAACCACTGAGCCACATCCCCAGCCCTTTTTTATATATTTTTTTAAATTAGAGACAGGGTATTACTGAGTTGCTTAGGGCCTTGCTAAATTGCTGAGACTAGCTTTGAACTCATGATCCTCCTGCCTCAGCCTCCTGAGCTGCTGGGAATATAGGCAGGAGCCACAGAGCCTGGTGTCCCACCTCCCTTTCTTTTGGTACCAGAGATTAGACTCAGGAGCACTAAACCACTGAGCCACATCCCTAGCCCTACTGTGTATTTTATTTAGAGACAGAGTCTCACTGAGTTGCTTAGTACCTCACTTTTGCTGAGGCTGGCTTTCAACTCGTACTCCTCCTATCTCAGCCTCCCAAGGTGCTGGGATTACAGGCATGGACCACCACACGTGGCTCCTATTTCTTTTTTGAGACACACATACACATACACATACACACACACACACACAAAAAAAAAAATACACTCATTCGTATTCTAACTTTCCTTCATAGAAATGTTCTTTCTACAAGGCGACAGGTATAGTCAAGAATGAGTAGTTCATTTACAAAAATACTGCTCTCTTTACAAAAAAGATTTAATCAATAAAATGTAGATGTTTGCAGTATGTGTATGACTCATCCAGAGGTGACACAGCAGTGGATGGGCTCCTGTACTGGGAACCCTGGTCCAAAGCCAGCCTTGATTTTTATCACAGCTTCATAGCAGGACTCTAGGCAAGTCCCTTCTTTTCTGTTTGGGATTCTTCACCAAATTAGGAGGGGAAGTGATGCTGATTATCCTTATAATGCTTTATGGCTGCATAACCTATAGTTACATCTGTAAATTAAGATATAATTCTCATTAGTTAATATCTTCTTTCTGTAGGCAACTAATTGAGAAATTTAAAATGTAACTTCTAGTTTGGTATATTTAAGTACAAATTATTTATAACTTAGTTTTATTTGGTTTATTATTTATTTAAAAAGTTTTTATCTGTTCAAAATATGTACCTTCACATACTATTCTTTTTAAAAAAAAAACATTTATTTTTCAGCTGTAGTTGGACATAATATCTTTGTTTTATTTATTTATTTTTATGTGGTGCTGAGGATCGAACTCAGGGCTTTGTACGTGCTAGATGAGCGCTCAACTACTGAGCCACAACCCTAGCCCATACATACTATTCTTATATCCAAAATTTGGAATAAAAAAATTCCTTTAAGAGGTATTTATAAGGAGGTATTCTAATAATTGACTAATGGTGAAAAATCAGACTGCAATACTATCTGGCAGCTTCTAAAAAGGAGATGATGATCTCAAAATGATGCTTACTTTCCTCACAATAATCTGGCTAATACTGCATCTGTGAAATGGTCTACAATCTTATGTTAGCCAAGAATTTTTAAAATTAAGCACTTACCTGCTTGCCTAATAGACTCAAGAAGCAGGACTGAGAAGAGAAAATATTCCTGCTTCTTCTCATGCAGAGCATGCCTCACCTTGTTACCTTGGCTAGCAATCTCCTTAAGCAGTCCATCTTACCAAGCTGCCCTCACAATAACCTTTGGGATGTTTCCCTACATATGTCTATAAATCTCATCCCTTAGCTTGCCACTGTTAAACTCCCTAGGCACAAAGACAGGAAAAGTAAATTAGAAGAGATATTTATTGAGCCTTACAAAATGGAACATATTCATAAATATTCCTGCTGCATATTGAAGGGTAACAGCTGTCTATGGAAAAAGCACCTGTGCAGCTGAGTTTTAAGTAGAACTAACAACTTTCTTCATACAGTACTATTTTTCCCATAAAGAATGACAAACTAGGGCTAGGGTTGTGGCTCAGCAGTAGAGAGCTCACTTAGCACATGTGAGGCCCTGGGTTCAATCCTCAGCACCACATAAAAATAAATAAATAAAATAAAGGTACTGTGTCCAACTACAACTAAAAAAAGAATGACTAACTATAACCCCAGGCTAAGGCAGGAGGATTCCAAGTCCCAAGCTAGCCTCAGCAACTTAGTAGGCCTAAGAAACTTAGCAAGACCCTGTCTCAAAATAATAAAAAGGGCTGAGGATGTCTGTGGCTCAGTGGTTAAGTACCCCTGGGTTCAATCCCTAGTATCAAAAAAAGAATGACAATCTAAGGTTATCCAGACTTGAATATGTTGGCAGTCATATTCTTGAAAATAAGAACCTCTCATTTTAAGAAATCCATCAATATTTGTTACAAATAAAGCCTGAATTTCAGGAAAAAAAATCAGAATTTTGGAAAACGCTTCTTCCACTAAGAGCTTGACAGCTTCTAATTCTTAACAACTTTGTTAATGAGATCACTGATGATATTAAAGATTTATTTTCCAAATAACCAGTGAATGATGATTCAAAATCGTGTGCATATAAAAGATCCATTCAAAGGATTAGAAAAAAATAAGTAGGTTTTAGTATATATATATATATATTAATATGACAAAACAGTGCTAAACCTACATTGCAAATAAACACGAGAAATTTCTATTTTGCTTTGAATTTTGATGCAATATCAAATAACTTTCAAAATTACCTGAAAAAGTTATTAAAATACAACCCCCTTCCAACTACAAATCTATATAAGACTGGATTTTCCTAATAATTTCAGCAAAAAAATGCTAAGGCACATATGAAAATCCAACTATCTTCTATTAAGGTAGATGTTAAAAGACATTTCCAAAATAGAGTACCTGATATTTTTTAAGCTCTCTCTTCAGCTGGAGAACTGTGATATGCTGTGGTCCTCCTTCCAGGTTTCCAATTCCTTGGTTTTCTTGAAATGAGGTGAGGACAGCCTTCCTGACCTCCTGAGTCATGTTAAACCAGTCCTGCAATTTGTGTTGCTGCTTTTGGTTTAGTCTGACTGCATCTTTTAAGTCCATCAGGAAGGTAAAGGCTTCCTCTATACAATTTTGGTAACCCAGGCATTCTCCTTTTAACTGAGTTACTTGCTCCTCAAGAGAATGGATCCTGTTTTTATCAGGATTGCCCTCTCGCGGGATCTGGCTAGTTTGGCTGATACTACTCTGATGGCTTTGCAATGCTTCTCGAAGCAATTTAATCTCAAATTCCATTTCATCTATACGGTCTGATTCAGGGCTAAAGTTTAAAGTGGGTTTGTTTCTAATATTCCGTGCTCTGTTGGCATATTTCAGAGAATTTAAGGACTCATCAAAATCCAAGGAAGATGGACTGACACACGTTATCATGACAGTCTTGGCACTGCCTCCCAGGGAATCTTTCAAAAGCCGAGTAATTTTAGCATCCCTGTATGGAATATGTGAACTCTTCCTACGTGGGTCCCCAAGGGCACTTATTACATTTCCTAAAGCCAGCAACCCACTGTTGATCTGAATGGATTCTTTGAACCGTTCACCAGTATTCCCTGTTTTGGTTACTCTTTCCGATCCAGCCAAATCTACAAAATGGAACTTTGAGATAATATGCCGATGGGAATACCATGATCCATCTTCTGATGCCTCCATAGTTTTCTCAACTTGACAAATGCTGATTGTAAAAATTGCATGTGATCTACTGGAGTGCTCATTCATCTGGGTGGTACCTGTATGTCTGGCTGCATTCCCCATCTCTAGAAGACTCATTACTTCATCCACACTCTCCACGTGGCATTCCTTGGCCCCAACAATCACTTGAAATAGCAACAGCAAGATTTCATCAAAGTCCATATAATTAAACTAACCACACAACACTTATCATTTGTGAAACAGCTCAGCTAAAATATTTCATTAAAAATAAAAAAATTTCAAATAGTAACATCAATAACATCATTAAACAATTTCAGAAAATCTCCCAAAGGACTCATTTTAGCAGACAGCACTCAGTTTAATATTTAAACTGTACAAGATATAATTTTTTTAGGGGCTGGGGTTGTGGCTCAATGGTAGAATGCTCGCCTAACATGCATGAGGCACTGGGTTCGATCCTGAGCACCACATAAAAATAAAATAAAGGTATTGTGTCTACCTACAACTAAAAAGAATTAAAAAAAAAAAAAAAAGCCTCCCAACTGATACTAATTGTCCTGTATACAGTACCTCTGAGTTCAATCAGTATAAAGTACCTCTGAGTTCAATCCCCAGGACCAAAAAAAAAAAAAAAAAAAAAAAAAAAAAAAAAAAAAAAAAAA
>NW_025999928.1:771517-801879 GCF_001458135.2 Marmota marmota marmota
AAAAAAAAAAAAAAAAAAAAGAAAGAAGAAAGTACTAAAGAAAAAAAAATAAACAGAAAAGTACTATAAAGAAATTTGTCAAACAAATGCATTTTTGGTTGTGAATGGGCCATTAAACAAGATATAGCAATTTATTTTAAGATTGTTTGTACATCCTTCCAAACCTTTGCAGGAATGATATCAGCTGTGAAATATTTTAATCATTAAATTATTACAAGTAGTATAGCATATACTTCTATGTTGTTTAATGCTTCACAATTAGTATATATTATTTTTGTGATTTTTTTGATAAAGGAAAACATTCAATAATTCTGTTCCATATGATAAAGAAGTTCAAAACATCAGTCTGAATTCTCTTCAGACAAGAGAAATTATAGTGATTTACCTAATAAGATCATAAACTACCATGTTTACTTTTTTCTGAAAAATAAGACAAAAATCATATTCTTCAGACATCTAAAAACACCAGGACTGCCAGGATGGGTCTATAAAGAGGCAAGATCTAAAGTCCCCTACAGATTGCTATTTGAATGATAATGCCCATCTTCCTTTCCTAAGCACTAGGAAGTCAACAAGAGGCCCATGGTGACCAAGAACATGAACAGGTCGAAGCACAGCCACCATTGGAGGCACCTTACTAAGCATACCAGTTCATGCAGGACAGGATCTGAAAGGTGTGTGGCTGTGCCCACTATGGGCATCATGCCATGGAGCTATTCAAGATCTCCAAGGGCAATTGGGCCCTCAAGTTTGTCAAGAAAAGGATGGGGACACATCCACCACGTTAAAAAGAAGCAAGAGGAGCTAAGCAATGTCCTCCGTGAGGAAAGCAGCTGCCAAGAAGGACTGAACCCCATTTTCTCAATAAACCTTTACAGGAAAAAAAACAAACCAAAAAACCCATTCGTTGCAATGTTATTAATAATAGTTATAACCTGGAAACAGCCTAAATGGCCAACAATGGAACACTACTTAAATAAAACATGATAACACATTCATAAGACAAATTACCACAGGACCACAGAATCATAAGTTTCAAAACTATTTAATGACATGTGAAAATGCATATAAATATTAAATAAAAGTAAAATGCAAAAACTATAAGAGGTGGGTGGTGCAAGTATATACTTAAAAAAAATTACACGTATGCAGAAAAATAAATCTAGAAGGAAACATACCAAAGAGAAGTTGTAAACTGGAGGTGTAGCTTTGTGGTAGAGTACTTGTTTAGCATGTGAGGCCCAGGGTTGGATCCCCAAAGACAGACAGACACACAGACACACAGACACACACACATACATACGTACACACTAAAATAAATTTAAAAAGAGAGAGAGAAGGAGAGAAGAGAGAGAAAGTTGCTATTTCTAGGTTCTGGGATCAAAGACAATCTTTAGTTTTCTTCCCTATAGTTTTCTGTTTTGAAAATGCACTATAATGAAAATACTAGCTTTTAAATCAGAAAAACAAAAGTCATTATTTTTTTAACTACTTGTATTTTGAACCGGGCATAGTGGTACACAACTGTATTCCCAGCAACTCAGGGGGCTAAGGCAGGAAAATCAAGAGTTCAAAGTCAGCTTCAGCAACTTAGTGAGACCCTGTCTCTAAATATTTTTTTTAAAGGGCTGGGGATGTGGCTCAGTGGTTAAGTGCCCTTGGGTTCGATCTCTGGTTTAAAAAAACAAACAAAAAAAAAAAAAAAAAAAACTTGCATTTTGACCCTACCATTGTAATCTTCGATTTCCAAACAATTTTTTATTAATTACTGAAGTTAAAAAGGTTGCCAGCACAGAAAGGCAGACATTGAAAAGCATAACAAAAAATGGTAAATGTCAATATAAAGAAGTAAAAACATAAAGAATATAAACTCTAAACTTAAAAAAAGAAATAGGAATGCTGGAACAAAAATTTGAAAATTTAAGAGAAAGAAAGGAGAGTTTTGGATCAGCCTGGATGAATACCTAAAGTAAAAGTCATCCCCAATCTCTGGGGAAAATATACAAAAATAATTGTAGCTGATATCACAGTCACACTTGAGTTCAATTCAGAGGAAGGCAATTATAGGAAATCACTATCATGAACTAGAAATTAATCAGAAGAACTACTTTTTCACCTGAGTATTTACGTAAAATTAATAATCAAAAGATTAATAATCAATAAGCTATTCAACTTAAAAGTAAAAACAAGGGGCTATGAGTATAACTCAGTGATATAACACCTGTGTACTATGGGCAAGATGTTTGGTTTGATCCCCAGCACCCCAAATTTTAGTTAATTAATTAATAAAAAGTTAAAAATAAACTCAGGCTGGACATAGTGGTACACACCTGTTATCCCAGTTACTTAGTAGGCTGAAGCAGGAGGATCCCAAGTTTGAGGCTAACTTTAGCAACTTAGTGAGACCTTACCTCAAAATTAAAAAGGGTTGGCGATACAGCTTAATGGTAAAGCACACTTTAGTTAAATCTCCAGTGCCAAAACCAAACAAACACACAAATTCATTCTGCTTCTATCATTTGTTTCTTTGGAATATCCAGAAACTGAATAAAGCATATCTATTTGCTAATGAAGGCAATCAATTAAGTAGGCTACTTCACCTGTGTTTCCTTTTTCATCTTCTCGGATGTGAAGATCTTTCATGGATGTCTCCAATTCCAGAAGATCTCTTAGGTCTTCCTTGTATACTTCTATGTAGGATACTTTTATAACAAAGTTAATGCTAGGATTTTCCGAGATGCTTTGAAATATTTCTTCAATAGCACGAGGAATGATACCCTTTTGACCCTCCACAACTGAAGCTGAAAATTTAGAAAGGAAAGTACATCTGGAACTTGAAATACAAGAAAAGCTACTATCCAAAATTTATACTTAATAAATTTTCCTACATTTCTATTGTGAAATTTTTTAAACCACAATATGATAAAATTCATAGATCAAAATATTTATATGCATCCCTTTACTCAAAATTTATTCATACATTCATTCAACAAATATTTACTTAGTACCTAATATGTACCATGCACTATTCTAGCACTCTGGACAAAACAGAGGAGAAACAAATTCCTGACCTCTTGTGAGTCTACTAAGGAGAAAGAGCAATAAAAAAATAAATGTGCTGGGTGCGATGGTGCATGCCTGTAATTCCAGCAGCTCAGGAGGCTGAGGCAGGAGGATTGCAAGTTCAAGGCCAGCCTCAGCAACTTAGTGAAACCTTAGGCAACTCAGCAAGACCCTGTCTCAAGATAAAATAAAAAAATAAAAAGAACTGGGAATGTAGCTCAGGGATATAATGCTCCTGGGTTCAATCTTCAATGTAAAAAAAATAAAAAGAATACATATTTATACATCCAAAGATGTTACGTAAGGATAAGTAAGTATTGCTTGTTTGAAAAAAAATCAACACAACCTAATGATCTATTAAAAGCATGCCTAGTTAACAATGGTATACCCTGCACCTACTATAATATAGATGTCTAAGATCTATGAATAAAAGAAAAGCAATTGTCTTATCTGGCTAAAAGAACATACACATATCTATACAAAAATACTTAAAATAAAATTGTTTACTTTGGGGAGTTAGAATAAAAAGTGAAAACAAAGGAACATTTTAATTTTTTTTATCTTATAGTTGTCATATTTGAATTTTTACCATTTAAGATCATTTAAATACATAAACCTGTTACTTAAAGGGTTCTTGTTGTTTAGATTTTTTTTCTCCCAGTACTGGGGATTGAATCCAGGGGTGCTTTACCACTGAGCTACATCCCCAAACCAGTCCCTCCCCCCACTTTTTTAAATTTTGTGATAGGGTCTTACCAAGTTGCTGAAGCTGGCCTCAAACCTGTGATCCTCCTGCCTCAGACTCCCTAGTAGCTTGGATTACAGGCATGTATCAGGATATGCATCATACCCAGCAACATAAAGCTTTAAATATAGTTATAAAATAAACTAAATATATTGTAGAGAACTGGAAAAAGCATATAACAAAAGGAAGTTCATAATAACTAAATGACAAGCCAAACCAATAAATTAAACATATTTATATAAGTTTAAGACAAAAACAAAAGATGTGATAAAATATATTATTGAAAGTCCCATGAATGCTTTAGGCCACAAGTGGCATTAGTGAAACTCAAAGCAGGTAGGTACAATAGAAATGTCCATTTTGATATAAAAGATTAAATTATGTAAAAATATATTAAAAGTATGTTATATATTCCATAAATATGCCATGCCATTTTTTTTAATATTTAATTTTTAGTTTTCGGTGGACACAACAACTTTATTTTATTTTTATGTGGTGCTGAGGATCGAACCCAGCACCCCACACATGCTAGGCAAGAGCGCTACGGCATGAGCCACATTCCCAGCCTGCCATGCCATTTTTTAAATATTTTCTAGTTGTTGTTGGACACAGTACCTTTATTTTATTTATTTTATGTGATGCTGAGGATCGAACCCAGAGCCTCACACATGCTAGACGAATGCTCTACCTCTGAGCCACAACCCCAGCCCCAGCCATGCCATCTTATAAACACATTATCTTCCTAATTCATCAATTCACTGTTCCTTAAATACTACATCCAAGGAAGTGGACCTTGGCTCATTAAAACTCCTTTTATATAAAGGGCTGTCCTTACCCAAATCTACCCCATCCCTGGAGTATTCACCAGTGTCCCCAATACTAGTGGGAGCCTTGGTGATAAAAATGCTGAAGCTTTTAGACAATGTAATTTCTAAAGCAGAAAAAGATGCAGGGAGGACAAAACAATACTGGCAACTGACCCCACATGAGACCAACCTATTTCATAGTTCTTTATACTAAAATCTCTTTCTATTTAGATCATTTATTACAGACTGGGTAGAATCCCAATCACTAGCATTGTTTATATTAGTAAGAATAATTTGTTTTTTAAAAAAGCACTCATATTAATCGTATTTCTTCACTCTTAGAATCTTAAGATTTATTTATTCACTTGAGAATCTACTGAGATTTTGGGGTGGGGTAGAAAGGTGAAGGGGACTTGAAAATAGAAAGGTGTAGAAATTGCAGGGAAGCAAAGCAGTCTGATGGTGACAGGATATGTATACAGGAGAGATGTAGAAAGGCCAGTTCTGCCCAAGCCTAGAAAAAGAATCCAGGAACAAGGAAGAGAACATATCAACATCATTATTTGAATCCACAACTTACACAACCTGGAACACAGATTAGTACCATAGCATTTGAGTGAACATTTATTTATGTTCCATTTTAAAAAAGGAGTTAAAGCAGCTTTACATATACCTATGACAGACATCTGTATACCAGTGTTTACAGTGGCATTATTCACAAAAGCCAAAAGGAGATTATAAACCAAGTGTTCACTGACAGAGAAATGAATAAATAACACTTAGTATATACATACAATGAGATTTATTCAGTCAAAAAGAAATGAGGTTCTGATACATACTACAATATGCTGAGAGAAGTCAGAAGCAGAAAGACAAGCATTATATGATTCTACTACTATGAAATATCTAGAATAGTCAAATATTTACAGAGACAGAAAGTAAATTGGAATTAGAGGGTAAAGGCTGAGGTATTCATTGCTTAATGGATATAGAGATAAAAATTTTTGGAAAGAGTGGTATTAACACTGTGAATATATATCTGATACCAAATACCTATGCACTTAAAAGTACAATTAAAAGTACTAGTTGTTTGTATTTATGTATATTTTCCACGATTTTTAAAATAGTAAAAAAAAGTATAAAAGATAAAATTTAAAATAAATGGAGGGCTGGGGATGTGGCTCAAGCGGTAGTGTGCTCGCCTGGCATGCGTGCAGCCCGGGTTCGAACCTCAACACCACATACAAACAAAGATGTTGTGTCCGCCGAAAACAAAAAAATAAATATTAAAAATTTCTCTCTCTCTCTCTTAAAAAAAAATAATGGAGGTATAAATTGAAACTTAAGGTTAGATACATTTTGTAAACCAGCTTCAGCATTTTCAGCATTGTTTCAGAGAAAATATATTCAAAGCAATAAAAGTCTGCCCTCAAATGAAACTTAATAACTTGCTTTCTGAGCTAGATATAGTGGCGCACACCTTTTTTTTTTTTTTTAATCTTTGTGTGTGTGTGTGTGTGTGTATGTGTGTGTGGTTCTTTATTTTGTCTTTCTTTTTTGGAACTGGAGATCGAACCTAGGGCTTTGAGAATGTGAGGCAAGTGGTTTGCGCTGAGCTACATCCCAGCCCAGGGGTACAGACCTATAATTCCAGCAACTTGGGAGGCTACAGTAGGAGAATAACAAATTTGAGGCCAGCTCAGCAATTTATTGAGGCCCTAAGGAACTTAATGAGACCCTGTCTCAAAAACTAAATAAAATAATAATAATAAAAATAAAGATACCTTGCTTTCAAGTAGATTACCAAACTAGATTCGAGGCAACACTCATCTCAAAAATCTGAACCTTTGGAGCTGGGGTTGTGACTCAGTGGTAGAGTTCTCGCCTAGCACACATGAGGCACTGGGTTCAAACCTCAGGACCACATAAGAATGAAATAAAGATATTGTGTCCACATACAACTAAAAAATAAGTATAAAAAAAACCTGAACCTTTATTAAGTCATTAAATCCCATTGTTTCAGATTTGGGATGCCTATGACAACTCAAATTGAGGAACAAACATACCAGTACCGTAAATTTTGAAATAAATGTTTTTAGAGTTCTATTCTTTTGAGAAAAATTAATAGGTGAATGACAGATCATTTAAAAATATATACATTTTCATATACATTTGAAAAATATATAAAGGATATGTAAGTTCTGTATTATTATTTCCAAACTATTTTAATGCACCTGTGCAAATTTTGTTGAAATATCTGCAGTATTAAAACCTTGGAACTTATTGGGTAACTAGGATGGCTGCCTTTTTCCTAATTCAAGATTTAAAGCTGCCATTGTGTAGCAAGTAAAGGAAGCTATAGGTTTTTACAAAAGGAAGAAAACAAAAATTCTTTTTCAGGGCTGGGGTTGTGGCTCAGCTGTAAGAGTGCTCGCCTACCATGTGTGAGGCCCTGGGTTTGATCTTCAGCATCACATATAAATAAATAAAATAAAGGTATTGTGTCCAAGTACAACTAAAAAAATATATATTTTTTGAAAAAAATTCCTTTTCAAAAACTTCTAGAAAGAAGTTTCTAGAAGAAAATACCTAAATTCTTTCAAACTATAATATAAATAAGCAATCTAGAGTAGCCAAAATATTCGACTGACCAGAAACAGCTCAATTATTCCCTTTATCAGCAGGTAACAATGCACAGCAATTTAAAAACTTAAATGTCAAATATTTATAATACGTTTAAACATGTATTTTGGTGCCCTTAGAGACATTTGAGGGATGGGGTTATATATAGCTCAGTGGTAGAGCACTTCCTTTGCATTTGTGAAGCCCTGTGTTCAATCCCCTGCACCATAAGGAAAAATAAAACAAAACTACCACATTTGCAATGTTGGTAGTTATATTCCTGAAATAGACTAAATTAGAGAACCTGTCAAGTTTAATACTTCAACAGCCATCATTTAGACAGTATATACTGTTTAAAGGGTATACAAAGGGTATACTCATGACCTCTTAATAAAAATCAATATAACTACTGGACGTGGTGGCGCATGCCTATAATCCCAGCAGCTCAGGAGACTGAGGCAGGAGGACCACGAATTCAAAGCCAGCTCAGCAAAATCAAGGTGCTAAGACTCTTTCTCTAAATAAAATACAAAATAGGGCTAGGGATGTGGCTCAGTGGTTGAGTGCCCCTGGGTTCAATTCTCAGTATTCCCTCACAAAAAAAAAAAAAATCAATATAACTATATCACTAGGTTCTGAATATCTCAAAAGTACTATTAGTGTAAAGTTGATAGTAGGTCTTTAAGATCATAAACCATTTGCCAATTTTTTAAAAAATTACCATCTTCAAAAGAAACCCAATTTTCATTAGAAAAATTTAATTATATATAGATTTTTTAAAATTGGAAGATACTAGGGCTGGGGTTGTGGCTCAGAGGTAAAGCGCTCGCGTGACATGTGTGAGGCACTGGGTTCGATCCTTAGCACCACATGAAAAAAAAAAAGATATTGTGTCTACCTATAACTAAAAAATAAATTCAAAAAAATTGAAGGTGGGCTGGGGATGTGGCTCAAGTGGTAGCGCGCTTGCCTGGCATGCGTGCGGCCTGGGTTCGATCCTCAGCACCACATACAAACAACAATGTTGTGTCCGCCGAAAACTAAAAAATAAACATTAAAAAATTCTCTCTCTTAAAAAAAAAAAAAATTGAAGGATACTGGGCACTTCAGGTCCCTCAATATAATCTTTGAAACAAGGACTTCTTCAGAGCCACAAGTTTTTTTTTTTTTTTAAGTATTTATTTTTAAGTTGTAGTTGGACACAATACCTTTATTTTATTTATTTATTTTTATGCAGTGCTGAGGATAGAACTCAGGGCCTCATATATGCTAGTTGAGCACTCTACCGCTGAGCCACATCCCCAGCCCATGAGACAAGTTTCTGAAAGTCACATATTCTACATTTGAGAAGTATGAAAATAAGAAAATTTACTGAGCCACTATATAGAGAGAACACTAAAATTTCAGGCAATAATGCATATGTACAATATTCAAAAGTTTGCTTTATATCACACTGAACCAGGTTTTCCAAGTGCTTTTTTAGTGTCAGAGGTATGTTCCTTGGAAGCAGATGTGAAGGTGGAGTTTGAGTATGAGATAAAGGAATAGGAGGCAGGAATGTACAGAAGTCATTCTGGCATGTGATTTCCTAAAAGATGGTTTTGTTTCTTCACAAAATACTTTTAGAAATGCTTTGAAGACTTTGTTGTGAAAAAAGCTCAGATTCTTAAAATGTCAAGCTCATTCAGCTTTCATAAGTGATATTCACAAAAAGCTTCTGATTAAAGCTTTTTGACAACCGTGAAAAAGATTTTTTTACTTGGCCAACCTTTCTTCAAGTTTCTGAACATTCTCCTAGGCAATCTGTGCACTTTTTTTTAAAAAAATCAGTTATTATTAAGATCTGTATTAGGGCTAGGGATGTGGCTCAAGTGGTAGCGCGTTCGCCTAGTATGCGTGAGGCACTGGGTTAGATTCTCAGCACCACATAAAAACAAAATAAAGATATTGTGTCCACCTAAAACTAAAAAATAAATATTAAAAAAAAAGAACTGTATTAAGTCAGTTTAGCAAGTGTTATGGTTTAGATACAAAGTGTCCACCAAAACTCATGTGTGAGACAAATGCAAGAAAGTTTAGAGGGGAAAAAATTAGGTTATGAGAGGTTAATCTCATCAGTGTATTAATCCACTTGAATGGATTAACTGGGTGGTAACTGTAGGAAGGTAGGGTGTGGCTGGAGGAGGTAGGTCACTGGGGGCTTGCCTTTGGAGTACATATTTTGTCCCCAGTGAGCAGAGGTCTCTTGTTTCCTGTGCAATGTCCTGAGTTGCTACTTTCCGCCATATTGTTCTGCCTCACCTCAGGCCTCACCTCAGGCCCAGGACAACAGAGTTAGCCATCCATGGACTGAGACCTCTGAAGCCATGAGTCACAAATAAACTTTTCTCCTCTACATTATTCTTGTCAGGTCTTTTGATCACAGTAGCCAAAAAAAAAAAAAAAAGCTGGACTAAAATAGAAGAATCCTCCACTCTCAATATCTGATATGGTTCCTAATCCTCTACTATCTCCCAGGAGATATCTAATCACACTGGCCTGTCTTGGGCAAGAATCCTATTAGTTGATTTTAGCCAGAATTTCTCTCACTCTTGATGTTACCTCATAGTAATTTTCTATTGGCCCCACCTTGTTCCTTGGCTATAAATTCCCACTTACAGTCCATACTGTATTTGGTATCAAGACAATCTTTTTCCCTCACTGCAAAAATCCCATTGCAGTGGTCTCTACATTCAGCACACCAATCCTGAATAAAGACTTTTTTTTTTTCTTTTTAGTACTGGGGATTAAACCCAGGGGTGCTTTACCACTGAGCTCCATTCCCAGCCCTTTTTATTTTTAATTTTGAGACAGGGTCTCACTAAGTTGCTTATGATCTCATTAAATTGCTTAGGACTTTGCTAAATTGCTGAGGCTAGTCTTAAACTCTGAATTCTCCCGCCTCAGACCCCAAATCACTGGGATTAGAGGTATACACTACCATGCCCAGCCTAAATACTTTCTTACCATAAAAGGAAAAAAAAAAAAAAAAAGCTTATAAACAATCTCAACAGAGGAGTTGGCTTTCAATCCCCATTCCATTACCAATCACGTAACTAAAGAATTCATTTCCTTGGCTGGAGCTCCTCGTGTTTCGTGAAGAGAAATGATTTCCAGGGTCCCACCAAGTCTATAAGAAATCCCATGATTCTACCTCTTCTACACTATTATTACAATTAGAAGAAATTATATTCTAAAATACACTTGAAACTACAAAATAAATTTTTCTGGGCTGGGGTTGTGGCTCAGTGGTCGAGTGCTTACCTAGCATGTGTGAGACTCTGGTTTCGATCCCCAGTACCACCCACATAAACAAATAAAGGTATTATGTCCATCTACAACTAAAAAAAATAATTAAAAAAAAGTTTTAAAAAAAATTTTTTCTTCCTGCCCCTAACTCCTAGTTGTAGGACTCTTAATATTTCTAAACGGTTTATTAAAGAATGCAAAATCTGATCATATCAACTTATTTATCTCTATTTTAAACTTTGTTCAAAATAACAAGGTAAGCTTAGCACTAAACATTGTCTTAAACATCTTTCCTCAAGAAAATACCATCATAAGTTCGATTATTTAATGGACTTTCAATATTTAAAAACTAATCTGTCAAATATAATGATCTTATGATCACATTTGATTATACTATATATTCTCTAATTATTCAATCAACATGCCAAACATCTACTGTGTGTCAGATATTGTCATATTTTCACTTTTTTCTATTTTCTCAAATAAAAGCCAAAGAATATGAATATCTTACCAACATGGCCTCCTCCAATGGTGTATGTCTTCCCAGATCCAGTTTGTCCATAGGCAAAAACCGTTGCATTATACCCCTCAATAAGTGATAATACTAGGGGCTTTATACAAGTATTATAAACTTCATCTTGAGTGGAATTTTTGCCAAAAACAAAATCAAAAGTAAAGACTCTATCTCTCCCAATGATAATTTGCTGGGTATTTGGAATAACTCTCACACAAACTTGATGATTATGAAGAACTTCTTTGCAAAGTAGAGGTCTAATTCTTACAGCAACTTTTACTGGTATTTCTTCCATGGCAGCTTAGATTTTACTAAATAGGTTATTTACTTAAAATTCAGTATCTAGTGTGAGAAACATCCATTTTACATAAGATCTGGACTCCTGTGTATCAAAACAAAAGACAAGTTATTGACTCTGCTTACCTTAATAAAACTACCCACAATTTAAAGTCAATTAAAGCAGATTCTTTTTTAGTTGAAAATAGTTACAGATAGTAAATGTGTCTTGGAAAGTACATCATTAATTTACTGATAAAATTATATGATGCCTGAATTTGCTTCAAAATATTCAAGCAGGCAGAGGCCATAAGTTGATAAATTATGAAACTAACCATTAGGTAAATGGAATTCCACTGTGCCTTTATTTCTATAATGGTAATGTTTCCCTGTTCATTAATCTAAATATTGAATAGTCAGAGTTAGAAAAGAAAAATAATATGTAAAAATACACATGAGAAAAGCAAACATTTGTATTAGATTTTGTAGCTAGCTATAAAAATAGTATCTCCTCTTTTCCAGAAATATCAGAAGTAAATCCATGAAAACAGTTTCAAGAATTCCTATTTAATGGGCTGGGGATGTGGCTCAAGCGGTAGTGTGCTCCCCTGGCATGCGTGCAGCCCGGGTTCGATCCTCAGCACCACATACAAACAAAGATGTTGTGTCCGCCGAAAACTAAAAGAAATAAATATTTAAAAAAAAAAAAAAAGAATTCCTATTTAAGAGCTGGGGCTGTAGCTCAGTGACAAAATGCTTGCCTAGCATGTATGAGGCACTGGGTTCAAATCTCAGTACCACATATAAAGATCCATCAACAAGTAAAACAAATTTTTAAAAATTCTTATTTAAAAATTAAAAATTTTAAACTAGTGTTTTTATTTCAAGCCACTCAGGAGGCTGAGGCTGAAGGATCTCAAGTTCAGGGCCAGCCAGGGCAATTTAGTGAGACCCTGCGTCTCAAAATAAAAATTAGAAAGGGCTGTGGATATAGCTAAGGAATATAGCATCCCTGGGTTCAATCCCCATTATCACACACAAAAAAATTGAACTGATGCCAGGAACGGTGGCACATGCCTATAATCTCAGAAACTTAGGAGGCTGAGCGGGATCACAAGTTCAAAACCAGCCTCAGAAACTTAGCAAGGTCCTGAGCAACTTAATGAGACCCTATCTCAAAATAAAAAATAAAAAGGACTGGAGATAGGGCTCAGTGGTTAAGGGTTCCTGGGCTCAATCCCTGCTAAAAAATAAATAAATAAATAAATAAATTGGCAACTAAACTTGACAATAAACATCCTGAAAATTAAGAAAACAATTTTATTCATAATTAGCATCAAAAAGAACAAAATACTTAGGAATAAACTTAATAAGAGATATGTAAAATATATACCTGAAAACTACAAAGTATTGCTAAAAGAATATAAAAGAAGATCTAAACAAATGACAAAAGTCCTATGTTTATGGACTGGAAGGCTTAATAGTGTTAAGATGTCAACATTCCCCATATCAATTTAATCAAAATGCCAGCTGACTTCTTTGAAGAAATTGACAAACTAATCCTGAAATTTATAGAAACTCATCGGACACAGAGTAGCTAAAACAATCTTGAAAAAGTACAATAAAGTAGAACTCACACTTCCTTAATTTCAAAACCAAGCAACAATAATCAAAACAATGTGGTGGGCTGGGGTTGTGGCTCTGTGGTAGAGCACTTGCCAGCACTGGGTGTGAAGGCACTGGGGTTCAATCCTCAGCATCACATAAAAATAAATAAATAAAATAAAGGTATAAAAAAACAAAACAATGTGGTACTGGCATAGGACATATAGATCAACACAACTGAACTAAGAATCCAAAAATAAACCCACTGGGGCTGTGGCTGGGGCTCAGAGGCAGAGCGCCTGCCTCGCACTTGTGAGGCACGGGGTTCGATCCTCAGCACCACATATAAATAAATTAAAATAAAGATATTTTTAAAAATAAATAAATAAATAAAACGGCTTGTTTACAAAAACTGATTTTCAATAGGGGTGCTAAGATAATTCAATGGGGAAAGAACAGTTTTTTCAACAAATAATGAATATCCTCTGTATAAGAATGAAGTTGGAATTCATTCATATATACATATAAAATAACCAAAATTGAATATATATATATATATAAATACCAAAAATGAATCACAGACTTTTAGGTTTTTATTTAAGAGCTTCAACTATAATTTTTTTTTCTTTTTTCTTTTTGTGCTGCAGATTGAACCCAGGCCTTTGTGCATGTGAGGCAAGCACTCTACTGAATGAGCTATATCCCCAGCCCTAAAATTTTTAAAAGTAAACACAGGAGTAACTCTTCAAGACCTGGGATTTGGCAATGATTTCTCAGATATAGCACCAAAAAGCAAAAGCAATTTAAAAAAATATATACAAACTTTAAATGAAAAAATACTTAAAAACTATGTGCCTCAAAGGACTCCATCAAGAAAGAGAAAAGACACTGGGCATAGAGGCACAGACCTGTAATTCCAGCTACTCAGGAGACTGAGGTAGGAGGATCACAAATTCAAGGTCACCCTCAGCAACTTAATGAGACTGTGTCTCAATCTAAAAAGGGCTGGAGGTAAAGCTCAGTGGTAGAGTATTCCTGGGTTCCATCCCTAGTAATAGGAGGAAGAAGGAAGGAAAAAAAAAAAAGGAAAGGAGGCAGCTGGCGGCTCAGTGAAGGGAAGAAAACATTTGCAAGTCATAATCTAATATGAGACCTTCCATCTAGACTATATAAAGAATTATTACAGCTGGTCACGGTGGCACATGCCTGTAATTCCAGCAGCTCGGGAGGCTGAGGCAGGAGGATCACGAGTTCAAAGCAAAAGTGAGGTGCTTTGCAACTCAGTGAGACCCTGTCTGTAAATAAAATACAAAATAGGGCCTGGGATGTGGCTCAGTGGTCGAGTGCCCTAGAGTTCAATCCCCAGTACCCCTCCCCACTAAAAAGAATTATTACACAGTGAAGCTCCACATTATGTACAACCACAAGACTGAGATCCTAATTACAAAAAGATATACTCTTATGTTTGTATACAAATGTCAAAATATACTGTACTGTCATATATAACTAAAAAGAACAAATAAAATAAAAATAAGTAAATAAATAAGTGAATAAGAACTATTACAACTCAAAGACTTTAAAAAGCCATTTTAAAATGGGCAAAGGATCTGAAAAGGCAGTTCATCAAAGAAGACATACAAATGTCCAAAAGCACATAAGAAGATGCTCAACATCATTACCTATCAGAAAAATGCAGTTAAAATCATGAATACAACTCCACACTCACTAGCAAGACTATTAACAAAGAGACAGATTATAATAAGCATTGGTGAGGGTGTAGAGAAATTGGAACATAATTCACTCCTGGTGGGAATGTAACATGGTACAGCTGTTTTGGAAAACAGACTGGCAGTTCCTCAAAAAGTTAAACACAGACTCAGCAATTCTATTGCCACCATTTGCATAAAAACTTGTACATCCATTTTCACAATCTTGATTGTATAACTCTAAAAAATGTAACAAGTAATCTATGACAGTGTTTGAGTACAGGTAATGAAAAGTAATCATTTGGGTATCAGGCTAGATTCTTTGCAAAAGCTGTATTTTGATCACTATCATTATACTAGCAGGCTACTGGACACAAAATAACATTTTACACACTGCTGCTATGAAGATGTTAATGACAACATATTTAATATGCACTAGCCTACTTAAAAATTCTGCAGCAGTACCATGCATTTATAATTCTAAGTAGACAATTTGAAAAGGATCACAACAAAAACCATTTACATCATGCTACTAGGATCCCATTGAGAGTATGACAATACTAGGTCCCTTGGGCTGTAAAATCCCAAAACAGAGCCAACAAGCTATCCTTTACAGCCAAAATAAAGAGATGGCAATCTTGCCAGTTTTAATCATTCTAAAGAAATTCTGCAGCAGAAAATAATACTCCTATGTATGGTAAATTCCTTCTTGGATCCTAAAGGACTCCAAAAATCATTTGGTATTGGAAATTTTTCCAGACTTTAGGGATGCTGAGTTGATTCTTTCAAATGTCTGTGAACACCCTACAACTGAAGTCTGTATCATACATATCATTTTATTTTTTTATGCCATCACATTAAAACAAAAATTATGGTCTATGGTAAGCCAACCCTAACTACTTTCAATGAAATTAATAATAATTAAAAAATCAAATGTAACTAGGATATTTTCACTTTTTTGCTATTATGATGGGAATATCTATAAACAAATTTGGCCACCTAGGCAATTGAAATTCACCTAATCATTAAAAAATAATAATGGTTCATAAATATAAGGCTTGTAAGCTGTCAAGAAATCAAGGTTTAAACCAGTAGTATGTCTTCAGATTCTGATTACAGACATCAGATACATATGTATTATTGGTTATAGATGTAAAAAAAGAAAGCAATCTGATAAGCTAGTAATATTTAGGGTCAATGGGTATTTTATGTGTGAACAAAAGCAAGAGCAGTATTTATTTGACCTCCCATGTCACTGATGAGGGTGTCTCCAACTACCAGTGCCATCTTAATGCTCTTGGTTTCTCAGAAAGTAATGGTTGTCTAAAAATCGTGGTTTGTTAATTTTAATATTTTTGTAAGAAACTTCCCAGCAGATGGATAGTGAATCGTATAAAGATCTTATAAAAGGCCTCAAATGCATAAATAAGTAAAAAGGTGAAAAAATTTAAAGATTTTTTAAAATTAGAGAAGGCGGTGTTAATTTAAGAGGTGTTTCAAAGAAAGAATCTGGGTACCCTCTTTTTTCCATTATCACCTGCTACTGAGGGATGCTTTTAGGTTTCCACAGTGCTTGAATGCCTCAGGTTCAATCTCTTAAGATGGAAAAAAAAAAAAAAAGAGTTTTGCGACAAAACAAAGTTTCAATCTCTACGACGGGAAAAAGGAGGCCCTCCTCACATCCCGCAGTGAGACATATAAATCCAAGACGTACTCTGGCCCCATTCCGCAGGCCTTTCCACCTCTGGGGCACCCAACTACCCTCCGGAAGCGCCGCTCTATCTCCGGCCGCTCACCCGGGTCCCAGTAAGGACTCCAGTCGTTTCCGGCACACCAACCGCCCCCTGCCAGCGGCGGCCCCGACTCCCGGCCAGCAGCCAGGAGGAGGGGACGCGGAGACGCCGAGAGCCGGGTGGCGCCCCGCTTTCTCGCCCCGCCCGGCCCGGCCCACAGTACACTGACCGGCTCGGGAAAACCCGGGTCTCCGGCGGCCAGCGCAGGACTCCTCGGCTCAGCTAGCCGCCGCCTGCGCCTTTGTTGTCACGGGTTCTCACGGCAACAGGCGCGGACCGCCGCCGGACCGCCTCCTCGAGGCCACTGCGCCCCGCCCCGGACCCCGCCCCAAGCCCCGCCCCCCCGTGGCGTAACGCCGAACCCCTACATCCCCCAAGGGGCTGCAAACCTCGGCTGAATCCCGCTAAGGCGATGGGCGTGCTTGTAAGTGGTGGGTGTGAATTGCTCCGCAGGGGTCTGTAAAATGATTGCGAGAACTAATTTTTTTAAGGTAAAATTTTCAAAACATAAACCATTTTAAAGTTTATAGTTCCCTGGTGATTACTGTTTAGGACGAAAGGAATACTCTCCTTCGCCTTCCGAAGGTTGATGGAATGAACTGGCAGAAGAAAAACCGCATACAACTATTAACACGCAGAGGGGAAGAAATCACAGAACGTGGGGGAAATCACAGTAGTGTGATTACCCCCTAGCCCAACGTGATTCACAAACTTAATGGGTTGGCGAACTTGTTGAGCACCAACTGCAAGAGAGTTAGGAGATAGGGTGAGTTTGCCTTGGTCTGGAGAAGCTATTGCTGTGAGTAAAGGGAGTTTACTACCTTTTTCATTAATTGCTAAAGCTCCTTTTGGTTCTGGGAACTCCTAAATGCTACAGGTTGCTCCATCCTAGTCCACTTTTAGAAAAAGGAAACTGAACTCAGTGAAGTCAGGACACCCTTGGCCATCTGGTGTGCATGCGGAGACCCTTCAGTCTACAATCTGGTTCCTCTTTATGGGGACTTCTGTGGTGCCACTGCTGTAGGAGTCATGGTTAAGCAAGACTTGAGAACCTAGGGATATTTACTTCTTTCTGGTCTAAGTTCTCAAATCTGTTTGTTGGCCTTGTTTTGGGGAATTCCCTCTGTTGTCTGTGTTTCTGTTTTGTTTGTATCTGTTTCTGCCCCTTTTAAGATGTGGTCAATACTGCATTGATCTAATAATAGGTAGTCTCTTGGGAAAGATTTTGGCTGGTCAATTTAAAGGTTCCCATCTGCCAGCCATAGTTTGGGTGCTCCTCTCTGGTTGTCTGTGTTTATTTTTTGTACAATCTTATGATTGAAGTTGGTCTGTCAAAGGTAAAGGAAGTTGCAGGGTCACCTCTAAGTATAAGCTTTCTAAGATAATGTTTTACTGTTAATGATCTGGCCTTTGAATAGCTTTCTGGATTATTATGCACTCTTGCAGTTGGAGTTGGTCTGCCAAAGATAAAGTAAATGGAAGAAATCTGTATGTGCAGGTCTGTCTGTTTTAAAGGTTCCTTTCTGTTAGCCCTGGTTTTGGTGATCCTCTCTTGTCTGTATTTTTTGTATCTGTGACTAGCCCTTTAAGATATAGGCCATGCTGTGTTGATCTTACTAGTAGTCTCTTGAGCAGAGAGATCTTGTCTGAATGGTCCACCTATAGGTATAAGCTGAAGAGAAAGAGAGTTTACTGTAACACAATTTGGTCTTTTAATTTTTTTTTCCAGATTATTATACAATCTCGAAGTTGAGGTTGGACTATCAAGGGTAAAGTATATGAAAGAGATTCTGTATGTACCAGACATTTATGCAGTTGTATAATAACGGGTTTTAACAGTCAGGAACTAAGTTGAAGGTGCCAAAAGTATAGCAAGGATAGCGGCACACAAGAAGAAAGTGTTTAAAAAAAAAAAAAAAAGATTTAAATCTTCTAAACCCAGTGCTGGCACTCTCAGTCCTGTTTCTCAGCCTGGCCCCAGGCAGCCACAGAACAATCTCACTGTAAAAAAAAAAAAATCCCAGAAAAGCTCCTGGACTGTAGAAAAATGCATAAAGAGAACCTGGCCTCTGCCCTGACATTCAGCCCCTTTTGCCCATAGTGGATGTGTGTGTGGAGGAGGCTACTGGCCATAAAGATGTGGCTGTAGGTTCCAGCACTGTCAGTTCATGACGTGGGAACAGGAATAATCTCCCTTTTTAAGATCTGACAAGACATCTCATTTGGCCAGGGGATATTCATCACTGGGGCAAAGCAATTCTTGCTATAACAGTATCCCATCAAACTAAATGCCTGGGAAGACTGGCAGAATCCCCTCCCCCAGCCCCCAAAAAGACAGAAACTAAAACTGACAGGTGTTTTGTAGGCAGCCTCTGCAAAGGGATCTTCAAGGAAGCTTAAAGAAAAGGATGGAGAGAAGATTACCACTAAATAGGGAAGAGAGGTGGGAGGGAAAAGGAGGGAGAAGGGGAGTTGCATGGAAGATGGAAGGAGACCCTCATCGTTGTACAGAATACATGTATGATGTTGTGAGGAGAAAAAGAAAAAAAAAGTGTGTCACATTAGATTGGATAGAGAGAAATGATGGGAGGGGAGGGGGGGAAGGGGAAATAGGAAGGGCAGCAGAATAGAATAGACATTATGATTGCTGTATGTATATAGGTGACTCTATGACCAGTGTGATTCTGCAATCTGTACAATCAGAAAAATGAGAAATTATACCCCAATTGATTCAAATGTATGAATTGCCAAGATCACTGTAATGTCATGTGTAGCTAATAAAAATAATAATAATAACATGGATGCATGCTATAGCATCAATGAATTTTGAAAACATTACGTTAAGTGAATAAAGCCAAATAAAAAAGGGGGAAAAAAAAGAAAGAAAAGGATGGAAAGGGACTCCTCCACTGAATATCAATATGCCAAGTACAAGAAAAAGGCCTCAAAGGAACTTCTGGGTACAATTGACAGTGGGGAATTCACTTAAAGTTGATGGCATTGTGATAATGATAAGGGAGATATGTCAGGCTTAAAAATATCCTGTGCCCCAACCCCTTGAATGCCACCCGGGAGAAAGAAAGATTAGAGCAGTTTTTGTATATGCTGGATTGTCCAGCCTTCTCCTTGTATGAAACATGTTGTGCAAATTTAAATGCACAGATAACATTCATAAGGATTGTTTCAGAATATGAATTTAAGAAAGGGTCTAAAACTAGAAAAAAGAAAGTTATAGGTATGGAAATATTTTAGTATGTAAAATTGGAAGGTAAAAGAAATGTTTCTGGATGAGAAAGCATTTTGTCGCGGAAAGTAATATTCTTGTGCTAAAGTCCGAGATGAAAGAGAGGTCAGAACTAAGGAAGTAAACAAGCTGTGAATGTCTAAGTAAGTTGCAGAAGGTAAATCCCCCAAAAAATTCTGATTAAACTGACTATAATTAGCACAAAGTTATTTGAACTTTAATGTACTGAGTTTGTACCTCTTTAAAAACTCTCAAATGATTACTTTGTAACTGGTTAATCAAACAATTATTATTTTATGTTATATCAGTGTAGTTGGCACTCCAAATATATATAACT
Source organism: Marmota marmota marmota (assembly GCF_001458135.2). NCBI lineage: Eukaryota > Metazoa > Chordata > Mammalia > Rodentia > Sciuridae > Marmota > Marmota marmota. The sequence continues at coordinate 791,517 of NW_025999928.1, forward strand.
AGATATATGTATACATCTGAGAATATATTTTTCTGAGTCTTGTCTGAGTGTTTTATAAGTTTATAAAATGAAAGTTTATCCAAATTTACTGGCACGTTAACCAATAAATGCTCTCTTTTATATATTGTATATCACATGGAAGGGTTACACTCTCATTTGAAGACCTGTCCTAGATCTGTTTGCTTTGACTAAGTCTATTTCTGATCATTATCACTATTTCCTAAATGTATAAGAGATTTAAGGCTGTCCTTTGATTTTTGCTAGCACTGCTAACCCATACAGACCTGTGATTATTGTTACCCGTACACTATGGATTTTAAATTGTACTTTAAAAGTTAAATTTAGTTAAATGTAAAGCTTAGGGAACAGCACTGTACCAATTTGGTATTTTCCAAAATAAAATTATCTGTAGCAATAGTCTCATATTTGTATAGAAATAACAAATTTGTTTGGTGTTTATTCATGTAATTTGATGTTTTATAGCTGTATAAAGCAACCTGTTGTCAATATATACAATTTTGTTGTTATATATACAATTTTGTGTTATTCTTCACACTGGAATAGAATTTAAATGTGTTTTTGGAAGGTAGTAAGGAAAGCCTGATCTGTTTAGAGGTGACATAGAAGCATTTGCCACTTTTTCCAAAAAAGAAAGTTAAAAGCTCTCTTAGCCTTTGATTCATGTTTCAAATGTAATGTTGTATTGTGTTATTTGTCAAGAGCCCCGCCTTATCTGAAATAAGGCTCTGCCTTCCACCTTTTTCCATGTTAGAATGGCTCAAAAATAAGCTAGACTTGAGCTCATTTAGAGTTGTATTCAAAAGATTGAATTTTGTTGTAAAGATTCCTGTGATCTCAAATAGGTGATATAATAAGTAAAGGTTTTAGATTATAAAAATCATTTTACTTGGTTCATAGCTATTACACAAACTAATGTGTTTTTGCTCTATTAATTTCATTTTTGTATTTTCCTTGTAAGCTTTATAATTTTTGCCTGTTAGGGTTTGGCAGAGATACTGCTTCTAATAAAACAACCTGAGATAATAAGCCATCAGCTGTAGGACAGATATGATATAATGCTGACTTATAGTATTGACCCGATTAAATGAAAGGGGTAACTGTAAAATTATAAATATTTAAGTTGTAACCTATTACTCCCACTTTAAGACTGGTAAAACTACTGGATGTTTAGAACAAAAATCTTGGAAAAGGGCCAAGGAAAGAGCAGTCAACATTTTGGCCCTTGCCCTCTAAGGTCAGCCAGGACCCAGAGAATGATGGGACCCCTTCTGGGCCCTGCAACTCTGGTGAGTAACCTGATGTACTGATCCAGGGAGATGGAGAGGACTCTAGAGAACCAGAAGCCAAACAGTGCACATTCTGCAAATAGGAGGGTTATTAGAGATGGAAATATCACTGATGCTTCCAAGAGAAGCCACATGGTCAGCCAAGACTCTGACCTATCCTGGCAGACGGCACCACTGGTAGAGGAAAACTAAAGGAGCCAAAAGGCTTCGCACTGTCTCCAAGAGTAATCTCTGATGAATCTCAGCTGAGTAGATTAGTGGACTGGGGTTGTGGCTCAAGTGGTAGAATTCTCGCTTAGCACATATGAGGCACTGGTTTGATCCTCAGCACCACATAAAAATAAAATAAAGATATTGTGTCCACCTAAAACTAAAAAATAAGTAAATTTTTAAAAAAGAGTAGATAGGAACAAAGTCAGTTTTGACCAACTTGGTCTTTAAACAACTGGCAGGAGAGTATAGCCTGAACACAGTCTTACATGGACATTTAAAAGGAAAAAGAATGTGGGACTTTGTTTTTTAATGTAACTTAAGATATACACTTGTGTGAGCCCTACCAAAAGTGAGTAAAGCTAGAGGCTATAAAGGAAGGGTTCATATGTAGGAATGCTTTGTCCAGTCACCTGCCATCTGCCAGTGTGGACCTCCTGACAGCCCTGATGCTGAATACCCTCAACTTGTCCATGACTCACCCAATATAGAACAAGGACTTTGGGTTACTTCCCCAACTTCACCTTCTTTCAGCAGGAAGCAGCTTGGAGATGTCGTTGTCCGTTTTTCAATAGAATGGAATGTAGAAATTCCAAAAGTGGGGAAATGTAACAATGGTCCACTTTATGCTTTGAATATAGCCCTTGCTGCTCTGCCATTTCAACTTATTTTTTAAATGGACATATTTCTTTCTCTTCCTCTGTCAATGCTCCTCCCTTCCCTAATTTCAGGGATTACCTTTCCTCCCCATTTAAGGCAGATTTATCTATCCTTGAGTACACACCCACTATAGGAATGAAGTAATCTAGACTTTGAGAATGGTACCAGAAGATCTCAGAAATTAACAAGTGAATTACAACTCCAAAAGGAACATAACCTTTGAATATAACCGTTGAATCACCTCTTTAAAAGCCCCTTGTTCATGCTGATGGACAGAATCACAGGCTTTAGGACAGGGGTCCCTGGTGTTTCTCCTTTGCTAGCAAAGCAATAAAACTTTTTTTTCTTTTTTTCAAAACTGTGTCCTCGTTACTGGATTGGGATTGGGGACAAGGACCAAGCTTTTGGTAACACTTCCATTATGAAACTTAGGTGTGAAAGTGAGGAAAAAAGATGATTCATTAACTAATTATTTTGAATTTTAAAAATTAAAAGAAGTAGGGGCTGGAGTTGTAGCTCAGTGGTAGAGCACTTGACTAGCATGTGTGAGGAACTGGGTTTGATCCTCAATACCACATAAAAATAAATAAAAGTATTGTGTCCATCTGCAACTAAAAATATCTTTAAAAAATAAGTGAATTCATTATGTTGCATTTTTAGAACTCATTTAAGAAAGAAGGAAAATGAGCGAGCAACAAGTGTGTCATACATGGTGACTATGAATTCATAGGACAACTGGCTTGCTGACAAAGCCTCAGTAAATAAAAGTAACAATTTAGGTTTGAAGGCTCAGTGGAAATTCTCAAGAAGTCACAAGTTGAAGAGGTGGTCAACAAATATCTAACAGCATTTGAATGAAACATTTCCGTATTCCCAAAGTTGGTATTTTGAATCCAAAGATAAAGAGAAGGGATTACTTAAGTACTCCACATTGTAAAGTGAATGCCAGTCACTTTTACGATTTACAGCAAAAAAAGGGTTTTGGGTTTTGTGGGTTGGAGAGTGAGAGGCAACCTTTCTATGTCAAAGCGGTTTAAGAATGACCAGCAGAGCCACGTGCAGTGGTGTACAGCTGTAATTCCAGTGGCTCAAGGGGTTGAAGTAGGAGGATCTCAAGTTCAACATGAACCTCAGCAACTTAGCGGAAGCCCTAAACAACTTAGCAAGACCCTGTCTCAAAATAAAAAAATAAAAATGGCTGGGGATGTGACTCAGTAGTTAAGTGCCCCTAAGTTCAATCCCTGATACCACCCTCCTTTCCGGGGCGGGGGTGGGGTGGGGGGGTGACCTGCAGAGCCCGCAAGAGCCTCAAGAAGGGGTAACTGGCCTTCTGGCAAGCATGACTATAAGGGAAGAGAGCAGCTGATCTGCTGCTATTTCTCTTGAGATGGGAGCCAAGCAATTGAATGGCAGTGCAGGGAGAGGGCCCTGGAATGGAGCAGTATGTGTTCCCACTGCTTAACTGGGTTAAAGATCCTGAGGACTGGCTTCTGGGGTGGAAGACTGGCTTCCCCAGCTGCAAGAGATATTGGGAGGCACTGGGCTTAGTGCTAAAGGAAGAAATCAAGCCTGTGCTAAGCTCCCTTTCCAGAGATGATGTCTTACAAGTTCTTGGAAGAATTCTATCTACACACTATGAGGGAGGACCTTTGGGATTCCTGCCTTACAGAAAACATCTGTGATCAGTCCATTTGAGCAAAGAAGCAACAACCAACAGAAGATTATAGCTGACCCAAATTTTTAAAAACTTGTTCTTTCCCCCTAAAACTTCTTTCCTCCCCACATTCTCAGAAATGCTAGTTCCAGAAAAGGCAGTGCATATTAAGGAATCAATAGTTCACACCTCTTCTTCTACTTTAAGTATCCTTTAATGTTGATATAGTGTTTATTGATTTTTCCCTCCATTTCTTTAGCAGAGAGAAGACTCTTTATACTTACAGAAGTTTCTGTGCCATCATTTTTCTTTGGCTCCTTAGGTTAGTGCACAGAAGTTTAGCTTTCCTAATGAAACAGGGAGCATGGATCCTGTCAACCCATCCCAAGTGAATTTGTTAGGCCTTATGAACTATACAACTACAATCTTCACTCATCATGAGGGGAATCTTGGAAGATGAGAAAAGAGTCAGCATTCCACTCTGAGAAAACAGGCCTGGGAAAGTGGCTTTCGAATTTTATTGATGGGCTGGGGTTATAGCTAGAGTGCTTGTCTAGCATGTGTGAGGCACTTGGTTCAATCCTCAGCACCACATAAAAATGAATAAATAAATAAAGATATTGTGTCCTTCTACAAGTAAAAATTCTAAAGAACTTTTGTTGAACTTGAGCCACTATCAGAAATCCATTTGACTCCATGATTCAATACACTTACACATATATGTGAAAAGTTTCATGAAATAATACTTATCTTCTGTTTTTTCTTAATGTTGATTACCACCCTCTAAACTGATTCAGCTGGGGTTAGGGGTAAAGCTAAAGGGTAGAGCATATGCTTAGCATGCACAAGGCCCTGTATTCAATCTGCCAGCACCAAGAAAAAAAAAATGATTTCATAGACTACTGATGGATTGCAGTTTGAAATATTCTGGTCTTAAGTGACAGTCTAGCTGATGATAGATTAGAGATGACATTTTCATCTAATAAGCAGCATTTGAAGCTAGGCAAGATGGTACACACGTGTAATCCCATCAACTACGGATGCCAAGACAGGATGATAACAAGTTCAAAGCCATCCTTAGCGACTTAGTGAGATCTTGTCTCAAAATAAGAAATAAAAAGGACAGGGGATGAAGCTCAGCAGTTAAGTGTCCCTGAGTTCAATCCCGTACCAAAAATGAACAAATAAATAAGCAGCATTTGCTATAGTTTGGGTCTTAAGTGTCCCAAACTATCATGAGGTAAACATTTTTCTCTACCATGAACTACCTGCATGACCATGGCATTATCACAGACCCAAAGCATGAACTGAAAACTCCCAAACTGTGAGCCAACATAAACCTTTTCTCTATAAATTAATTATCTCAGACATTTTGTCATAGTGATAGATTAACTAACACCTATGGCAGTTTTCTCTTTCTCTTTTTTTTAATGCTGGGAATTGAACCCAGGGCCTTGCACATGCTAAGAGTATGCTCTACCATTGAGCTACACTCCCAGGCCCTGGTAATTCTATTTTTAATTTGGGGAGAGGGGCCACCATATTGTTTTCTATACATTTTATATACCTACCTATAGTATACCAAGAATCTGATTTCTCCACATCCTTGTGAATCCTTGCCTTTTGAAAAAAATCATTTATTTGTTAAAGAAACTATGTCATTTGTCTTATAGAATTTCTCCCACTAGATTTGGCTAAACATATCTTTGTTTTCACTTAACTTGTTCCTCTATTTCCTATAGTTCTTGCAAACTAGTAGTTAGATCTAGATTCTTGATTAGATTCATGTTCAAAATTCTGGCAAGAATAATTCATACATAGGGCTTTGTACTTCCTATTGCAACAGACCAGAAGGTAGGTAATGTTTGCATAACCTCTTTTAGTGATGTTCAGATTGTTAGTAAATTCAGGACTTTTTCAGTCTAATTCATCTATTTAAAAGTTATTAATCAATATTTTTCCCTTCTTTAATTGGGGATTGAACCCCAATTCCCTATTTTTTTATCTCATAAATGATTAGACCATTTTGTCCACCTGAAACTAGCCAGACACAAAGATAAACATTTCTTGTTTACCTGAGACTTCTGACTGCAACCAATCCCACCTGTAATCCTCCCCACCCCTCTACCCCTGCCATAACTTGTCTACTCTTCCTACAAAAGTCTAAGACAAAATCACCCTGCCAAGAGACTCTAACTTTGGATCTGACAGGGGTAGGGAGGGGTTGGCAGTTTCCTATTGAAATAATATGAATAAGATTAAATCCCTTACTTGGTCATGGTCTTTGATAATAGCATCTAAAAATTAAAAATTGACCCCCCCAACCCCTGCCACACTGAATAAAAAGAATCTAAGCACAATGAAAGGGAGTTATAAGGAAAAGGAAGGCCAAGTCCCTAAGTCACATACTGTGGCTTACTAAATATCAAGCCATTGCCCAACTAGCTTCAGGAGGAGAACTGTGATAGAATACAAAAAAAAAAAAAATCTGAGTTGAATTTAATTAATTAAATGTATTAATTTGCTTTGGCACTAATTAGAAACAAGTTAAAGGTTGAAAAATGACAAAAGTAGTCCCTGGCAAAAGTGGGCTGGCACTCCCACAGTTATGCCATCTTACTCCTTTTGAACACAATCTCACAGAATACTGTTAAACCAAAACTCTTGAGACCAAGACATCTCTGAAATAAAACGATTGATTAAACTGTTACAGATGCTAGCCAGGTAAAGGACCTGGTCATAGGAGGAGTTTCTGCAACCACCAGCAGCACAGCTAACTTGCAACTGGAAAAGAAGACCTAGAACTAAGAGTATTTTTATAACCAGAAGTTTGGGTAAAGACAGAACAAGTGATTTACACTGAACCTCCATTAGCTATAGATAAGATGGGTAGAATAATGAGAAGCAGGGAGAGCTTTGAGATATGAGGATGGTCCCTGAGAAGTAACTGCTGTTTCTGAATTGGTTAACAGTCCAGAAATTTTAATGTAACAGAGCATGGTAGTTCTGACAGTTGGCTATAATGGGATTAAAGTCAAGGTTTCATCAGGAATATGAAAGAGTCTTTTTTCTTATTTTCATCTGCAGCAGTTAACAGATGAACTTCCTTTGTCTCTTCCTCCCTCCATTCTCTGGCCCTTGTAATTAAATTTAGGACATCTCAGATTTTTTCTTTACCAATACCAACATAAGAAATACTAGAGGGCTGGAGAAATAACTCAGTCTGTAAAGTACTTCCCTCGCATGCATAAGGCCCTGGGTTCAATCCCCAGCACCACACACACACACACAAAAATACTAGAGTCTGCTTGGTGCGGTGGCACATGCCTATAATCCTAGCAACTGGGGATACTGAGGCAGGAGGACTGGCAAATTCAAAGCCAGCTTCAGCAATTTAGTGAGGCCCTAAGCAACTCAGCAAGATCCTTTCCCACAAGTGGTTAAGTGCCCCTGGGCTCAATCCCCAGTACCAAAAAAAAAAAAAAAAAAAAAAAAAGGACACTAGAGTCCATGATAAACTAAGACGAAATAAAATCATTTCATAATTTTGTGCAAGCAGATAAAAATAAGACCACTGTGTCATACACAAAGTACCAAACATTCTTCTATCTCTATTATGTGACTGCCAATGTCTTTACTAATAACAGCTTTCTCTTCGATGTAGTCTTCTCTCCCTGTAGATAAGATTTGAGATAGCCAATGGTACAATTGCCCCATCTTTTTGACAGCAGCCCATCTGGAGAGAACTCTGCTTTCTTACATCCTCTCCCAAGTCATCCTCTTATTAAGACACCCTTCAATGCATTAGGTAATAAATCCAGTCTGCTTACTTTCATTGGTAGGCGTTAACAAAATACTTTTGCTAAATTACTTGAATTTATAGAGGAAGATAAATTCTTTGGTGACTACTGAAAAAGAACCAATGAAATATGTATTTTAAAACACTGAATGGAAGGCCTGGGGATGTAGTTCAGTGGTAGAACATTTGCCTACCAAGTTGTGAGGCCCTGGGTTCTATCCCAGCACTATGAGGAAAAAAAATTAAAAACTGAATGGAAGGAGTTGGTAGGGGGCTGCGTATAGTTTCATCACCTTTACGAGTGTGTGGAATGAATCAACATAGCTGAAATTTTTTTCTGGAACATATTTCCACATCCCACTTCCTTTATCTCTTCCTCCCTCCATTCTCTGGCCCTTGTAATTAAATTTAGGACAGTTGTGCTGGTCGGATCATTTAGTCACAGCAGTGAAAAAACTGACTAAAACACCACTTTTTTCTGGAATTTCAGGAGCTGGTTCTGTGTTCTCAGCCTACCCTGAAATCCACCAAGAGAAGTTATCCCTAATACAAGATCCACAAAATCAAGAATATTAAAATTACATTATCATTTTGTAATGAACTAACAGATCTGAAAAATGATGATCATTATCTGTTAAAACCATTACATAAATGTTATTTAAATTATCTTGGTCCAGATAGGGTATGAAAATTATAAAATCCATACTCTGGTCACCAAAACTTGCTGTCCCCAATCTCCATCCATACTCCTTACATAGTTTAGCTGGTAACCAATGTCCAGAATACAGTCTAATTTCCTAGCCTCCCTGGCAGTTAGTTGACCAAGTTCTAGTTAGTGAGATGGAAACAAATGTAATGTGGTAGCTACAGGAGCCTTCCTTGTCAACCCTTTCTTTGTACTCTTCAACTTCATTGCTTCTTCAGTTGTTCTGCAGGATTAGAGTGCAGATATCTTGAATCATGAGTTGAGGCTATGATCAATGGCACAAGAGACACCTGAAGCACCACAAAGCCCTGAATTGCCTTTTCTGTCTTTTACATATTAGAAAAGCAGGAAGAAGGAAAGGCAGAGAAGGGAGGAAAGCTGGGAGGATAAGGGGTAAGGGGAGAGGAGGTAAAGAGAGAACTGGGAAAGGAGGGAAAAAGAATGCAAGGAATAGAAAAAGCGGGGGAGAGGAGGACGAGGAGGAAGGACAGAAGAGAGGGAGGAAGGGAAAGACAAAAAAGAAGGGGTGAAAAGAGGGAAAGGGAAGAGGAAAAGGTACAGGAAAGATGGCAGGAGCAGAGAGATTATGTGGGAAATTATCATGATGTATTCTGGTACAAGTTACAGAAAACTAATTGAAAAGGTAATGTGTTTATCTCAGTTCATAGAACAAGCTCAGGCATAGTAAGGAACACAGTAGACTTTGGCTTCACACAATGGCTACTATAGTTTCAGTTATGTTTATAGACAACATCATTTCAAAAGAAGAGGGACCATCTCCTATGTCTTTTTTTTTTTTAAGGTACCGAGGATTGAATCTAGGGTCTTGTACTAGCTGATGAACTTCATCCCCAGCCCCTTTTATTTTTTTGATAGAGGGTGTTGCTAAATTGGTGAGGCCGGCTTCAAATTTACAATCCTGAGCCTCCAAAGTAGCTGGGATTATAAGCATGTATCACTGCATTGAGTTCCTATGACTCTTTCTTCCTGCTTTTTTTTGGTGTGTGTGTATGTATGTGTGTATGTATGTGGCAATCTTTCTTGAATGTGATGAACTGTTTTCTAGAAATCCTCTAGTCCAGCATCACTAACCAAAACTAGATTATTTACCCATTACCAAAGCAATCACAGGCAAAGAAATAGGATTACCATGAACAAGAAATCATTCACACTATGCCAGATCTACCTCTGGAACTGGGCATGAGATCACCTTCTCTTGAGTCACAAAAGGAAGAGACAGACACCAAACTACTTATGTTTATTACACAATACTAGGAGGCCTAGTGATTGTCATCTGTAAAGTGATTATGACAGATTTCCAGCAGATGGCAGTAAAGTGCTTGGGGAAAGGGCACATATTTCAGATTTACACAAAGTGAAAGCAATCCAACAAAAAATGGTCAGTCTTCCTTATCTGTGGTTTCTGCATCCATAGATTGAATCAACCACAAATCAAAAATATTTTGACCTGAACACTTTTTCTTATACTGTATTGTTTAGGGAATAATGATAACTACTACTTATATAACATTTATACTGTATTAGTTATCATAACTAATTTAGAGATGATTTAAAGTTTATGGGAAAATGTGTATAGCTTATATGTAAATATTATCCATTATGCAAGACCTTAAATTAGGGTCTTGGATTTTGATATGGTGGCAGAGAGTGCCCTGGAACCAATCTATCTTGGATATGAAGGAAAATGGAATTATGCTGCAGTCTGGCTGGGCACAAATCACGAGCCACTGAAGCAGGAACAAACTTTATTTTTGAACTGCAGGAAAACACTTCACACAGCTCCCGGGGAATCCTCCCAATGCCACGCGGCTCATCCAGGAACCCCCAGCCGGAAATATCTCTCCCGGAAATCCCTCCTCCTGCACTTCCCCAACCAATGGGAACTCTCGGGGAATCCCGGGAAATCCCCACGAGAACTCCAAAATAGTGCGAGAACTCAAAAGTTGTGGCAGAGGCAGATAGTAATGCCTCACCTGTCAATCAATACTGTTGGCAAAATGCCAGGG
>NW_025999928.1:807608-831384 GCF_001458135.2 Marmota marmota marmota
CCACTTAGCAAGGGCTCGTCTCTGAAAAAAATATAAAAAAGGGCTGAGGATGTGGCTCAGTGGGTAAGTGTTCTTGGTTCAATCCCTGGTACAAAAAAAAGTAAAAGTTTTTATTTATCATTTATTTATGTATTTTGGTACTAAGGAACTGAACCTAGAGGCACTCTACCACTGAGCTTCACCCCAGCCCTTTAAATTTTTTTAAATTTTATTCTGAGACAGGGTCTTGCTAAGAGGCTGAGGCTGGCCTTAAACTTGGGTCTGCTTGCCTCAGCTTCTCACATTGCTAGAATCACAAGTGTGTACCATCATGCCCAGATAAGGAAAAAAATTTTAAGTGAGATGGGATAATCAATTTTCTTGTCTCCATAACCTTTACAACCTTCTCTTAACATCAAAGCAAAATTGTACAAATAATTATATAATATAAAAATGCAGTTTTCTTTGGATCAGTTTGCTTAGGGTCAATAATATATGCACCGTGTACGATGAAATGGAATTCCTTCCATATCTTCCCTATGGTCACGGGCATAGTCCCATAAGTAAAAATCCAGAAGAATGGAATTGATCTCTCCATTAGGCTTTTCACCCTTTTTTTCAATAAGTTCCAGAAGACAATCCCGGATCAATTCAACACACCACAGGGAGCACCCTCTGATTTCCACCTCCTGCTTATCCCCATATGAAAGCATTTCTCCTGCAAGGGTTAAAAAAATGGAGAGAAAAAAAAATATTTTCTAAACTCAGACATTAGTGCAAAATTACAAATTTATATTTCACAAGGACTGGATGGCTTGTTTCTCTCAATATTCCCAGGACCTAGAATAGCAAGCACCTTGCACATACTTGCTCCCTAAATAAACATTTGTTATTGAAGATGAAATAATTCTAAATTTAAAAATATGACAGCAAGCCGGCCTCAGTGGCACACGCCTGTAATCCCAGCAGCTTGGGAGGTTGAGGCAGGAGGATCGTGAGTTCAAAGCCAGCTGCAGCAAAAGTGAGGTGCTTAAGCAACTCGGTGAGACCCTGTCTCTAAATGAAATACAAAAGAGGGCTGGGGATATGGCTCAGTGGTTGAGTGCTCCTGAGTTCAATTCCCAGTATCTATCTATCTATCAATCAATCAATCAATAAAATAAAATATGACAGCAAAAAAAAAAAAAAGAGAGAACAGAAAAGAAAAAAGAAAGAATAAAAGGAAAGAGAAAAGATGAAAACAAGTCTGATTTTTTTTAGGGGTTGGGAATATAGCTCAGTTGGTAGAAAGCTTGCCTAGCATGCATGTAGCCCAGAGTTCCATCCCCAGCACCACAAATAATAATAAATCAACAAATAAAAAATAAAAAATGATTATTTATTTATAATTATTGATTTATTAGTAACATATTATTAAGTTATTAGTAACCACAAATAATAAATTAAATTGTTAATTATTTAATAATTTGATAATTATTAGATCATTTAACAATTATTAATTATATAAATAATTATAGATTATTAAATTAATAATTATTTGTGGTTATTATTAATTTATTATTATTATTATTTTTAAAGGATTTAAAAGTGGGTTACCAGGGAAAAAAATACTATTTCAAATTTTGAAAGACTCTGTGGCCCAATAAACAGGATCTTTCTCCCTTAGCTGGCTGAATACTGTCTTGGGGACATCATAGGTGCATCAGGAAAAATGCAGGATATCAAAGTTGTTAACCTGAGCATAGAAAATCATCACTGTTGTTTGGATTCGGGATCCTTGAGTTAGCTCTGCCTGAATATGGAGCTACAATCTTACGTAAGACCCCCAGTCTATTCAGTACCTATCTCCAGGATATATCTAATTCTGAAGGGTGGGCATTGGCTGCCACTGAGAATACAGTACAGTTCATCAACTCAAATGCCTACGGGGATCAGACATTGTAAACTGCCTAAAGTACTGTTCAGGCCAAACAAAATACACCTACAGGCTATATTTGGCTTCTGGCCACCAATCTGCAATCTTGCACAGAGTTTTACAATATACATGAAGCCCTGTCATTCACCAAAAGCTGGGGAGAGGCAAGGAAGATTCCTAAGAATCTTTAGAAGGAGGAAGGTCATGCCAACACCTTAATTTTAGATTGCTGGCCTCCAGAACATTTCTGTTATTCTGTTATTTAGTCTCCCAAAGCAGCAGGATTACAAATGTGCACCACCAAGCACGGCTCAAAGAAATGTATTGTTTGTTTTAAAATAATTTTTACACAAACTTCAACACAATTTACCTATTTTATATACAATAATAGCCCAGTCTTTTTTTTTGGTACTGAGGATTGAATTCAGGGACACTCAATCACTGAGCCACATTCCCAGCCCCCCTTTTTTTTTTTTTTAATTTAAATTCAGAGACAGGATCTGGCTAAGTTGGCCAGGCTAAGTTGCCACCTTTTTGTCTCAGCCTCCCAAGTAGCTAAGATTTCAGACATGACTCACCATGTCTGGCTATGCCCCCAGTCTTGATATCAAAAATTATATCTGGGGATGGGGGATATAGCTCAGTTGATAGAGCACTTGCCTCGAATGTGCAAGGCCCTGGGTTCAATCCCCAGCACCACAAAAACAAAACAGCTACTTGGGAGACTGAGGATTGCAAGTTTGAGACCAGTCTTGGCAACTTAGTGAGACCATGTCTCCAAAGGGGGAAAAAAAAATATCCAGTAATGTTGAATAGACAAGAGTAGAGAAGGGAGTCATTTGTGCAAGATAAAGATAAATCAGTGGGGATGATGTTACAGCCTTCTGACTCAAAGTTCTGTAAATATTACCTATCTCTCATTCCACCCTTTATATTAATATGCAGTGTCCTCTTCAGCTAAATTAATGCTCCTCAAATATTACACCTATACTGTATATCTCCTTGTACCATAAATTTAGGTTTATTTTATTAGGCTCTTGTAATGTTCCAATAGCACAATTTTCAACAATATCCACACTTCATAGTATAAACAAGAAGAGCCATTTTTCCTATATTTCAATTGCCCTTACATTTTTCTTCACATATATTTTTAACAATAGTGCCTTTTCTTTTTAAGTAGAGTTTTTTTGTGAAAGAAACTAAACAGATTTAACAACAATGTATAGAATAACAAATAATGAGCTAAAGTTGCAAACCTTTAAGAAGCTTCTTCAGTAGTTCATTAGAGTATTTCAGGGCTCCAAGGTAAACAAGAATCTGAGGTAATCTATAGTCAGCAAACATAGTGATACTGGAGATATCCTTAAAGAAGCCATCTCCTTTTCCTTCTAACACACTCCATGTGTCTGCCACAAGGATTTGGGCTCGTTTATAAAAAGAAATTCTTTTCCCCTGATGAATGGAGAAGATATAAATGTTACCAGGGCATCTGAAAGCTTTATAAATGCTATTTTTTTAAATATTTATTTTTTAGTTATAGGTGGACACATATCTTTATTTTATTTTTATGTGGTGCTGAGGATCGAACCCAGTGCCTCATGCGTGCTAGGTGAGCACTCTACCTCTGAGCCAAAATCCCAGCTCTTATAAATGCTATTTTTAAAAAGACACATGTGCCAGGTGCCATGGTACACACCTGTAATCCCAGCAACTTGGGAGGCTAAAGCAGGAGGATCACAAGTTTGAGGTCAATCTCAGAAATTTAGTGAGGCCCTAAGCAATCGAGTGACACCCCCATCTCAAAAAAATAAATAACTTAAAAAATAAAAAAGGCTATGAATGTAGCTAGCTGAATGATAAAGTGCTCCTAAGTTCAATCCCCAATATAAAAAAAAAAGAAGAAGAAGAAGAAGAAGCCGGGTGCAGTGGCGCACACCTGTAATCCCAGTGGCTTGGGAGGCTGAAGCAGGAGGATTTCGAGTTCAAAGCCAGCCTCAGCAATTTAGTGAGGCACTGAGCAATTCAGTGCTTAGTGATACTTAAGAGATGCTGTCTCTAAGTAAAATTACAAAATAGGGCTGGGGATGTGTATCAGTGGTCGAGTTCCCCTGAGTTCAATCCTCAGTACCCGCCCCCCCAAAAGAAAAAAGTTGTTTCTTCAAGAGCAGAATAGTCTTGCTTTTAGAATTTATAGAAAACAGGACAGGGATTGTGGCTCAGTGGTACAGTTTTTACCTAGCATGCATGAGGAACTGGGTTCAAACCTCAGCACCACATAAAAATTAAATAAATAAATAAATATATAAAAGAATTTATAGAAAACAAAAGAATCTAACATAGTTATCTCTCTTACTCAAAATTTGCTTCCTATTTCAAAGAACATAAAATATAAATTATGTAATCCCGGTACTATTTGGTATTGTTTTTCAATAACATTACTTCATATGCATATTTTAGTTTCACTATAATTCAACTTTTTTTTTTTTTCAGTACTGGAAATTGACCCCAGTGTTACTTTATCACATTACATTCAAGCCCTTCTTATTTTTTTAAGATGAGTTGTCACTAAATTGCCCAAGCTGGCCTTTACTTGTGATCCTTCTGCCTGAGCCTCCTGAGTAATTCAGGTTACAGGCATGAGCCACATCACCTGACCCCAACTAGTTATTATTTTTAACATGTAGATAGTAGTTTTTTGAAAAGTTTAAAACTTTAGTTTAAATATGTGTGTGTGTGTGTGTGTGTGTGTGTGTGTCTGTATCTGATTGCAACATAATTCATGTTAACTTTTTCTTATGGGGGAGGGGTACTTGGGATTGAACCCAGAGATGCTTTACCTCAGAGCCCAAAACCCTGATCCTTTTTATTTTTTATTCACTTGCTGGCTTGGAACTTGTGATCTTCCCGCCTTAGCCTCCTGATCACTGGGATTACAGGTGTGCACCACCATGCCCAGCAAGAATTCTTCAGTGTGTTTGTTGTTGTTACACTTGGGAAATTTTTCGTAAAACCTTATGAGCACTCATGAGAAATGGTTCCTGTGTCAATATTCATTTTAAAATGCATCTGCCTTGGGCTGGGGATGTGGCTCAAGCGGTAGCGCACTTGCCTGGCATGCGCAGGGCACTGGGTTCGATCCTCAGCACCACATAAAAATAAAGATGTTGGGTCCACCGAAAACTAAAAAATAAAAATATTTAAAAATTCTCTCTTTAAAATAAATAAATAAAATGCATCTGCCTTAAAATTAATCAACTTCTTGGTAAATGAAATAGAAACTCTACAAAAATAATTCACATGGGGCTGGGGCTGTAGCTCAGTGGTAAAGCACTTGCCTCACATGCGTGAGGCACTGGGTTCAATCCTCTGTATCATGTAAAAATAAGTAAAGATACTGTATGTTCATCTACAACTAAAAAAATATTTAAAAAAAAAATTCACCTTTCGCCACAAAACAAAAAAGACAACTTGTAAGTAAACAAACTACACAGTGCTCTCAATTCATTCCATCCTAAAGTCATGTTAATTTTTAATCCTGATCCTTGCTATACTACAACCATGTTGATTTTGGAATACATGGATTACCAGCCACATGACTGGCAGATGGATTTCTTTTACATACTGTTCATCATAATTAGCCTCAATGATGGACCAAGGAACTTGATTCATAATTTCTGAAATGACATACTTTGAAGACAAAGATGAATTTCAAAGTAACCTTTGCATTATCAAAATAAAACAGAATGGAATTCAGCAGTGGCCTACAGACTCTGTTCTAGGAACTGCCTCTCTGCCCCATCCATTCCCAGCAGCAGTACTGAGCTGGTCATAATCTGTGCCAGTTCAATCAGTTTTTGTCCAGGAGTTTTAGAATTGGCATGGAGAAAAAGTATCTCTCTCCTTCTTTCTGTCCAGTGGCCAAAGAAATAAGATGCAAATAATGCAAAGACATTAACCTTTAGTTTTTTCACTGCATGGAGAAAGTTAGTCTATAGATACATGGAGTTAACAGAGGCAAAGATGAGAGGCTGAATGCTGCTGGCATTTGAATCCCTAATCTGGTATGTTCCTATCCCAAACACCCATCTAAAGATT
This sequence comes from Marmota marmota marmota, assembly GCF_001458135.2. NCBI lineage: Eukaryota > Metazoa > Chordata > Mammalia > Rodentia > Sciuridae > Marmota > Marmota marmota. The sequence goes on from NW_025999928.1 coordinate 813,598, forward strand.
CTTGCTTAAGTTTTTTCTAGTTTTGTATGTGTGTGTGTGACCTGCAATTTAAAAAATCTTGGCTGGACATGGTGGTGTACACCTGTAATCCCAGTGGCTTGGCAGGAGGATCACAAGTTCAAGGCCAGCCTCAGCAATTTAATGAGGCCCTAAAAGATTTAGCAAGACCCTCTCTCAAAATAAAAAATAAAAAGGGCTGTGGCTCAGTGGTTAAGCATCCCTGGTGTTCAATCCCCAGCATTTAAAAAAAAAAATTAACTTTTTGTACAATAAACAAATAATATTGTGAAAGCATACTGTGTATGAAAAAGAAAATACATAGTGTATATATATATATATACACTATGTATATATATATGTATATATATATATGTATGTATGTATATATATATATATACATATATATATATATATATATATATGTATATATATATATACACTATGTATATATATGGATATACACTGAACTTTGCAAGAAATTGTTTGTTTTACTGGGGATTGAACCCAGGGACACTTTACCACTGAACTACATCACCAGTCCTTTTTTTAATTTTTTTTATTCGAGACAGGTTTCATTACCATCCTCCTGCCTCAGCCTCTCCAGTTGCTGTGATTTCAGGCGTTTACCACCACACCTGGTGTAAGCTTTTATTCTTAAAATGAATTCTGGAAGAAAAAGAATTAATACTGAGAGAACTATTAAAACTTCTTAAATGCTAAACAAACAAACAAACAAACAAACAAACAAAAACACACCTCAAACTGAGTCACATCTCTATATGAAGGAAAATTTTCAACGACCAAGTGCATTAACTTCTGTGCACTTTTTTCACTTTTTCTGATACAATTAATAAAAGAGCCTCCAAACTTCTCCAGTAGAATTTTCCCTGTTTCATTGAGAATCCGATGCCTCTCTTCTATCAAAGGCATGGATACATCTGTGTCGGAACGAAATATATGCTGAACCTGATCCAGGGTCACTGTGGCATAGTAGGAGGCACTAGTTATTGGTATTCCTTTAGAGAGAAAATATTAAAAAAAAATCAGAGGAACAATGTCATGCTTTGAGAATTCAGCAGACCCTTGGTTTTATAACATGCAATTATGTAAAACCAAGTGCTGCAGAAATGCATTAGAAGTGCATAAAATAGCAATCAAAAGCAAAACCTTCATTTTCTACTACTTATTCCCCATTTCTAACTATTGCAATGTAACATCACATGCATTTTGACTACGTTTCATAATATCTGTCCCTTTGTTCTTCAGGTGTCACTAAAGTGGCATTCTTTTTCTTATGGTGAGATACTAAAAGCATGTTATTTTCCATTGAATATGCTTCTTCTCTTGCTTTTATATTAAGCAGAGAGACTAACAAGGAAGAACTTCAAGATCGCCCTAACATAATTCTAACACCCAACCCGCTCCTTGACACCCGCCCCTGAACCCCCCACCCCCGTCCCAGAGAACTAAAACCTCAAAGGCTGCCGGGTCCAACCGCGAGCAGGACACCAACCTTCGTCCAGGGCTCTGTTAACTGCGGCGCACAGGGACCAGTACCCACTGTAGGTTTTCCCCTTGTACGTTACCAGACACTTGTGCTCATCCCGCTCCGACCAAAAGGAGAAGTTGAGCGTGTCTACCACAAACACCCAGTTGACCGCGGCCTCATCGGCGGCCCTGGGGTTCAGCTCGTGAAGAGTTTTCCACCCTTCCACGCGTAACTCCGGCCCCGAGGCCTTGGCAAGCAGCAGTTCGGCCACCCTCCGCACGCCTTCGCTATCAATGAACACATCCTGACTATTTTCTGCAATAAATCTAGCGGACTCTCTAGGAGTTAGGAGGACGTCCATTCCGTCCCTCTCCTTTACTACTGGGAATGACGCTTTGGACTTTGGGTCCGCCAAACTCTTCCCCCTCTACAGAGGACAAAGTCCTGGGTCCCGCCCTCCCCGAGAGTGGCAAGGAGAACTGCGAGCAGACCAGTTGCAGGCTCCCTCCCCTAGCACTCTCAAGACAAGGAACCGTGGAAACCGTGAGGCCAGGCGCAGGGTAGAGGCCACAGGCACTTCCGGGAAAGTGGCCCCACTTACTTTCGCTCGGGCGCGCGCCCAGGCCTCGCTTCCGGTTCTGAAGGTCCGGAAACCGTCTGGAAGGGTACGTCGCGCGCCGGCAGGGAGTCGCCCACCCTCGGACGTGAGGCTCCGCCATTTTGTGCCTCCTTCCACACCCGCTTTAGCCGGGTGGGACACGAACGCTGGGGTTCGCCGCCCTTTCGGGTAGCGTTTACTCTAACTGTTGTACCGCGATGCTCTCACCTGGCTCCCGCCCCATTTTTTTCCCCGTGGGTCAAAATCTGGGTGAGATGCCCTCGGCGCCACCCCGCATCTCGGTTCCTTGGCTGCGACAAGCATCGTGGCAGTCGATCTGACTTACCTGGACCCAGTCATCCCCAGTTCGTTCGATACCGAGCTGCGGTTCCCCTTTCCCAGTCCCTAGGCAGGGGGCTCCCTTCTTTTACTGAATTCCTGGCCTATTTGGAGGCCTGATAAACATTTAGGATTAGTTGGAAGGCTTGGGAAAACAGATGAGGACACAAATGTATTAAATTGTTAACGTTTTATGCCTGTGCTTAATTACTAAATCTCAATCTCGTCGGGGTAATGATAGAGCGGCTGTAGTGATTCCCGTTTTGCAAATGAAGCTGGATGGTTTCGGTAATCTGCCGCCATCCCAGCAATGATTATGGCTGAGGCTCAACGCTTGGTTAATCAGTCTTCCCAAGTGAAGGGCATTATATGAGTCCATTACCAATACCATTCTAGTAATAACTATCGATGGCCCTACTGAGGAGACATAGGGCTGGGGATATAGCTCAGTTGGTAGAGTGCTTGCCTTGCATGCACAAGGCCCTGGGTTCATCCCCAGCACCCCCCAAAAAAAGTTTACTGAGGAGACATTAATAAATGAAAAAAGTATTACCTTTGAACTTTATTAGCTGGGCCCGTTGTTGCACACCTGTAATCTCAGTTTCTCGGGAGGCTGAGACAAGAGGATTGCAAACTCAAGCCGAGCCTCAGAAGTTTAGCAAGACCCTGTCTCAAAATTTTAAAAAAAGGGCCGGGGATATAGCTCTGGTACAAGGCCCCTGGATTAAATCTTCATGTAAGGAAAAAAAAAAAAAAGAAAAACATCAACAGCAGCAAAACAAAAACAACCTCTTCATTAACAGATATAGGAGTCAATTTAATGATGATCCAAATTAACCTGGTGAATAACCCGGCTCAGCCCTTTTTGGTTTTGAGATAGGGTCTCATTATCCAGGCTGGCCTCGATTTTTGTGATTCTCCTTCCTTCTCGACCTACCACATTAGCTGAGATTATTGGTGTGTGCCACAGCACTGGATTGAAGTAATCCTCTAAGTAATCTCTAAACTTGCATTTTAAAGGTTAACAAAGAAGTATGATTCTGTGTTTCTATCACATTTCCCCCCTCCCAAATAGTATCCAAATTAGATTATTACAGTCATCAAGAGAACCATCATTGGGCTGGGATTGTAGCACAGTGGTAGAGTGCTTGCCTAGCATGTGTGAGGCACTGGATTCAATCCTCAGCACCACATAAAAATAAAATAAAGGTCCATCAATAACTAAAAAACAATTTAAAAAAAAGAGAACCATCATTCTCAGGAGCTAAATTAAATGTCAAGCTCTTGGCAACAATTGTTGCTATATCTTCAGTTTTCTGTAATGAATAGGCTATGGCAGGTAACTAAAGAAATAGAGGGTTTATGAGGTATTGTTGAGGAAAAGTTGTAAAGGTTGGTTAGAGGCGAGGCACAGTAGCACACGCCTAAAATCCCAGCAGTTAGGGAGGCTGAGGCAGGAGGATCTCAAGTTCAAAGCCAGACTCAGCAGTTTAGTGAGGCTCTAAGCAATTCAGTAAGACCCTGTCTCTAGATAAAATACAAAAAAGGGCTGGGGATGTGGCTCAGTAGTTAAGTGCCTCTTGGTTCAATCCCCAGTACCAAAAAAAAAAAAAAAAAAGTTTGCTAGAGCTATGGATGGACAATAGACACTGCTAGAGGAGAAAGTGTAGTTTCTCTTATATGTAGATGGACTTATTTAGAAAAGTAACATTATAGGACACAACTAATTTGCTTCCCTTGTGTTACCTTTTTATCACTGTGACCAAAATACCCTCCCTATAAGAACAACTTAAAGGAGAAAAAATGTATTTTGGCTCATGGTTTCAGAAGTTCTGACCATGAATTTCTGACTATAGTGGTCTTGAGTTCATTCTTCTGGGCCCAAGGTGAGGGAGAACAGCATGGTGGAGGATGTGACAGAGGATTGCTACTCCATTCATGGCAGCCAGGAAGGAAAGAGGAGAAGAAAGGGAGAGAAAGGGTGCAGGGAGGGAGAATGAGAGAGAAAGAAATATACTAAACAAAAAATCATTTGAACAGTTACGAAAAGTTCACAGGGTGGAAGAAAGGGCAGGACAACCAGACTCAAAAACAGAAACCAAGCAGTTTTAGACTATTGAAAACAGTAACTGCTTGAAGTTCTCTCATAGTAGAGCTGCTGAAAAATACTGTAATTATTACAACTTGCTTGCATCATTCTGCCAAGATTGGAAAAAGAGACTGATTGGCCAAACCTATGTCTTTACCTTTTGGGTAGTAGAGGCCCTTCAAGGACTAGGATTGCTCTCTTTCATGCAACGGGAAAAGAAAAATTCCACAGAAAAACGTGTGAGAAACTGAAGCTATATTTTTAATAAAATTGTAATTCATCCCTTTGGCATTCAAACAGTTTTGCTCTCATACATATACTTTCAAAAAACGTCCTGCCTAGGGTGGGAGGGAAAGGGAAGGGGAAAGGGATTAGCAAGGATGGTGGAATATGATGGTCATCATTATACAAAGTACATGTATGAAGACTTGAATTGGTGTCAACATACCTTATATACAGAGATATGAAAAATTGTGGTATATATATATGTATTAAGAATTGTAATGAAAAAAAGTACATATATAATGGCATAAATTGACGTAAATGTTCATGCTTAGATACGAAAAATTATGCTCTATATGTATAATAAGGATTGTAATGCATTCCACTGTTGTCATGTATTTAAAAAAAAAAAAGTCCTGCCTAATATAACACAATTATTCCATTTATTTATTTATTCATACATACATACTGGGGATTGAGCCCAGCCAGGTACACCCTTCCACTATGCTACAGCCCAAAGCCCCCCCTTTAAAATTTTTTTTTTTAGTTATAGGACACAATATCTTTATTTATGTTAATATGGTGCTGAGGATTGAACCCAGTGCCTCACATGTGAGGCAAATGCTCTGTCTCTGATCCACAAACCCAGCCCCACAGCCCCAAGCCCTTTTTATTTTTTATTCTGAGATAGGGTGTCTTGCTAAACTTCCCTGAACTTGACATCCTCCAGTCCTCCTGCCTGACCCTCCTGAGTTTCTTGGGCCACCAAGTCCAATTCTGAAACAATTTTGAAAGGTTTTGGTGACTATAACTTTTATTTCCCTTACACTTAATAAATTTGGGAATTTAGAGATGAATATGAATTTGAAGGACCAGGGAAAAAATGGAGGATAAACTATTGGGTGAGAAGACGGGAAATTCTCATGGATTCTAGACAAAAAGTGAGGTAGGGATTAGAGAAGTTTGAAGTCATAAGGTAGTGGCATACTAATATATAATCCTGTTGATGGTGTCTGTTACTCGGTTTGCAAAGAGGGGAACCCATCTCCATGAAACATTGGCATTTTTAATTTATTTTGGTACCAGGTATCGAACCCAGGGTTGCTTTACCACTGAGCTACATCTCCATCCTTTTTGAGACAGTCTTGCTAAATTGCTAAGACTGACCTCAAATTTATGATATTCCTGCCTCAGTCTCCCCAGTTAATGGAACTACAGACATGTGCCCAGTGACATCTTATTTCCCAATGTGTATTTGTACACATAATCACCTCAACTCAGATTCTCTCCATTGTAAATACAGACAAATTTATACTGTCTAGGCTTTCTCCAGTCATCTCCTTTTCCTTACATCAAATTTCTTCTCTAACTGCAAATGTTGAGGCCTGGTTGGATAAATTATGTCCATTTGTGTACACAGGCTCTGACAAGGTCTACATTTGTTCAGCTGCTGAAAGGAGCAGTCAGCAGAATTTTGGATCCCAGACAGGGACAGTGGCACATGCCTTATAATCCCAGCTCCTTGGGAGGCTGAGGCAGGAGGATGGCATGTTCAAAGTCAGTCTCAGCAACCAAGATCCTCTGCAATTTAGTAAGACCCTGTTTTTTTTGTAAGACATTTTTTAGTTGTAGTTGGATACAATATTTTTATGGGGTGCTGAGGATCAAACCCAGGGCCTCGCCTGTGCTAGGTGAGAGCTCTACCACTGAGCCACAACCCTAGCCCTGACCCTGTCTTAATATAAGGAGGAAAAGGAAAAAAAAAAAAAAAAAAGGATTGGGGATGTAGCTCTGTGATAAAGCACCTCTGGACAACTCACTCCCCAGTACAAAACAAAAAAACAATTTGGGGTTCACTTTTTTTTTTTCCTTTTTCTGGAGACTGAACCCAAAGGTGCTTATACCACTGAGCTACATCTCCAGTCCTGTTTTGAGACAGGGTCTCAATAAGTTGTTGAGGCTGGCCTGGAACTTGCTGTCCTCCTGCTTCAGCCTCCTGAGGTGTTAGCATTGCAGGCCTGTGCCACTGCATCCACGTGGAGCCCTAGATGTTGGATTTGAAATACTGGGATTTTTTTTAAAACTCTCTCTCACAGTACTATTTTTGGTATTGTTCTACCAGAGTCACCATTTCCTCCCACCCCAGCCTTTTTAAAAAAAAAAACTTTGCAGTGCAAGCAAGTGAAGGCTTATAGGTATTTTAGTGATATGTGAATCAGGAACTGCAGTTACTCTACATTATCTCCAATGTTCTCAAACATTAAACTAGAATTTTTCTAAAAGATATTTAAAGCAGGCAGAATTGCACTCTTAGGCTTAAACAAAATGGAAGCTCAACTACTAGAATTTTACCTATCACCCCTACACCAAGTTTAACTTATAAACTCCCGAAAAGTACTTCACATACACAAAACACATATTTATATATATATATATGTAACACACACACACACATATATATATAAAATTTAAGATTACTGTTATTTCCCTACAAGAGGAATGCTTCAACAGATTTTACAATGTCAATCAACCTTCTCATTCGGGTACACATCAAGTCTAGCATCATGGGAGTTTTATTTGGAAATGAATTTTGGACTATCAATACAAATGCCAAGACACTACACAAAACATCCACAGGAACTTTTTTTTTTCATTTTTTTTGAATTGTTCACAAACATTTCCTACATAATCCAACATACAACAGAGAAATGATACATCTTTTCTTTCAATTTGCATACAATGGAAAAACAAGTGTGTATATATATATTTTTTACAAAGTTTAACTAATAGACACTAGCAGGTTGACAATTTAAAGTCTATAGTTGAGAAATTATCTAAGAAAAATAATCAGAATTTATTCTGCATTAGCCACTTCCATAACCAAATGTTATCGATTAATAAAACTTGCTGCCAACCAGGCATCTGATATATACTTATATCAATTTGTAGTATTGCTCCCCACCTTGGTTCTTCACAACTAACAGAAAATTGTTGAAAAGTAGGGGCAAGCATTTGCAAAAAAACAAAAACAATCCCCAGCTTATTATAAGCATGAGTATGTGTATGATGGAATCTCTTCCCAAGCAATGGACTTTCAAACCATCAAGAAATCACCAAAACCAAATTTGCCAATATATTCTGTCTATATCCAAGAGATGCATTTATATCCAAAGAGGAGCTGAAAATCAAACTTAGTGTTTAGTTCAGGGGTGGATTGGGAAATTCAGCCACCATTGAAAAATGTCTTTAAAAAAAAAAGACCACCAAAAATAGGTTCACTAAATTTATTTTAAAAATCATAAAACGTTTCTTACAAAAGAGCATTACATTCTGCACACTGCTCTGAACAGATGCCAGGGACATGTGGACTATTGTTACTTTCCTCCCTGTCCCACCCCCCAAAATGTTTACAGTGACCACAAAGCAAGGTGCTCACAATAATTACATGGGGGGATTTTTTTTAAACCACCAACAATGAACAAAAAATAAAATTCACTCACTCTGCTGCTGTTTCAAAATTTCAATGTTAGTTTTTGCACGCCCTTCCCCCCCCCAACCCTGTTTGTAAGGAACTAAAACATTACATCTGGTGAACAGCAAAGATTTCACTACACCTCAAATGCAGAACACCTATGAAGCAGAGGAATGTTGGCTTTTTAAACAGAAGCAGATAAAAAAAAAAAGATGCAGGACTCCTTCAGTTCTTCACTAGTCTTAGAAAAACTTTCCAGAATACTGCTTCACACTATAAAAAAGAAAAAATATCTTGCATTAGAATCCTTCAACATCTGCATACTGCTTCACACTATAAAAGAAAAGAAAAAAAAAGTACGAATTAGAATTTTTGTTCGTAACATCTTAATCAACATTAAGACAATTCAATGCTAAATTAAAAAAACATGTCCATTACAACTAGAAGACTTAAAAAAAAAACCATTAGCTATCACAAATTAAAGCAATGTAAAAGTTCAAGAAAAATGATTAATAGTAAATCAGACATTAGTAGAGCAGAATTAAGAAAATGAAATTGAAAGTCGTTAATATTTGGTAGAAAAGACAAAAGAAATGCCAGTAAGGTGGGAAATGCTGCATTTTACAGCACCAATCATTTGTCCTGTAGAGGTGGCCTGTGCCATATGGCAGACTGTGATTTGTTGTCAATTTAGTTATCTAAAAACAACAAAATCACTAGTCTTCCACACAGAACTAGGCCAACATCCAATGAAGCTTCTACATTTTCTACAGGCTCTGTATAATTTATAACAAGTGGTTTTGGCAGCAGTTTTCACCAGAGAAATGAGAAGTTTGCTTGGTTAAGGCTTCTTCCAGCAAGATTAGTACTGAATGTCTTCGTTTTTTAGTAAGAAAGCAGAAGAAAATTAAGGCAAAGCTATTAGAATGTTTAGTAGGTCCCCAACTGACTGAAACACCATGGTTTCTAAAAGAAAAACAATTGAGAAGAAAAGCTTTTAAAGTTTTTAGTATGCATAAGTCAACAAAAAGCTAAACTCAAACTGACCTGTTCTGCAGCAAATACTGTGCATTCTGTATCTGGTCCTGTGTTCCTGTAATGGTAATGATCCGATCTTCGGATCCTTCTAAAGGCTCATCAATTTTGATCGAGGCTCCGGACTCATGACGGATTTGCTTAATCCGCTGACCACCTTTGCCAATAATAGATCCAGCCAACTGAAAAGATTTTTAAATACAGTATCTATGACATCTTGAAGGTACACTTACTACTTATATTTTGTACCTATTAATTTGTTCAAACGCCCCTTCCCTTAAGCTAATCAAAGTGTGGATTTAAGATGTATTCATATAACATAAGTTAATTACAGGTTCAAAACCCTTTTAAAAATTAATGGGCACTGAGTATCTACTTGACAATACTCAAAACTGCTAAGTGACATCTCACGGAAGCCCTTACAACTTTTAACGTAAACTTACGGAACGAAATAAGTAACGATCACAAAAACTATTCATTAAAATTTTCCTTAAGTAGAGATACTTACATCTTTGGGAATAGTTACTTGTGTTGTAATAATAGGTCCACCAAGATCACCATATGAGCCACGACCCCCTGCATAGGAATAATCTGATTTAAATAATGAGTATTAAGTTCACTTTAAAAGTATGAAATAATGTTTGATTTCATAAAGGAGAAAACTTACCATATCCAGAGCCACCCTAAAAATAGAAAAGAAAAAATAGACACATTACTTTGTCATCAAAACAACTCATTAATACTCAAAAATCCCTTGATTTGAAAATCAAAGCCCTCCCATGTTCTCCCTAATTTACTTCCAATAAGTAAACTTTCAGAAGACAACCCTCAGAAAAGTAATAAAAAGATTCAGGTACACGATATGCCAAGAAACAACAAAAAAATTTTAAGAGTGAAAATAAAAATTTACTGGTGAGTAGTTAAGGTATCTTAGATTACTACTAACACACTAATTCTGATACTCAACCTGTGGTTCATAAGCCATCTGCCATTCTGATGGGCTCCATGTATCTATTGCAGAGTCCCAAGTTTCATCAGCACTGAAACCAACCTGTTAGAAGATAGACAACTTATATTTGTCAGTTACTGTTTTTATATGTCCAACTATTTTTCATAACTAAACCAGACAGTGGGCAGCAATTAGATATTTGGGGTCAGAAGTAGATTCAATGAAGTCTTAATATTCCAGCTACTGAGATGTTTTAAGAACATTTTAAAATTACTAGTATTTTCATAAAAGATTATAATTTTGATTTTTAAGACCCTTACAAATCAATAGAAAAGTTCTTACCATGCCATCGTAGCGATCTCCAGGTCTTCCTCTTCTGTCATAGGCCATTAAATCTCTGCAAACAATCATGTTTATAATCTGTTTATAAAGACCACAAAAATCAAAACCCACCCCATCTAACCCAATTGAAGCTATTGTATGTTAATCTGCAAATGCACAAAACAAAACTTACCCTCCTCTAGGTGGTGGTGGTGGAGGAAGAGGAAGATTCCGAGCTCTGCTTCCACCCCGGCCACCTCGACCAGGAGGAGGAGGTGGGGGTCCTCGACGAGGGCTCATATCATCATAGTCTCTTCTAGAGGGAGGCATGGGACGCCCACCCCTACCAGGTGGCATTCTGTCGAAACCACCTCTTCCCCGCATGGGAAATCCCACTGGACGGCCACGGCGGTCATCAAACATCATCGTAAAACCACCATAATCGTATGTTTCATCATAAAAATTAGGATCATAAGGCTGTGCACGTCCTTTGATGGGAGACTAAAAACAAAAATATAACAACCTTACAGATGAAGAAAACAGCTGTGGTTCATATCAACCCTTCTTCAACAAACTATTTTTACTAGGAGGTAGTACTTTTTACAAGAATAGGAGCACTTAGGCAAAGATAACTGTAGGAAGGAAGAGATTTAAAAAACTTTTGGCAAATCCTAAGCAAAAGTGAACTTTACTACCTGCGGGGGGATGGGGAGAATGGGATGGGGGGGACACAGCAGACTCCCTGTTCCATTTTATCTATGATAAAACTACAAATGCACATACCACAACAGACTCCATGAAATGACTAACCCGGGGGGATTGTGAGACCCACTATCTTGGGCATGAGTATAATCCATTCTAAGGTGAGGAACATGGAACAGAAAGCATGCAATCTAGTACAACTATAAGTAGCACTATAGGGTGCTACTTCAAGACCAAATCCATTTAATAGTGGAAAAAACTGCTAGGGAAAGGGCAAATAAAGACTATCAATCCAAACATTCTGAACTATATTTGTAAAAAGAAATCATTTCATGAATTGAATGTAAACAAAAATTGTTCTGAAGATACCTCAGATATAAGATCAAGGATGATCTTTATGCACTCTACAACCCTATCAGGCTTTCCTCCAATAAGAACGACTCTGTCAGTGGAATGAGGGCAGCATTCCTGGAAAAGCTTGATTGTTGTCTGAGTGTTCTATAGCAAATTTACAAAGAGAAAAAACAGTTAAGAAATAAAACACTGAAAAAGCTTCCTAGATTCATTAATTTGCATTTGAATTCAGTAATTCCTCCCAGTATTAAAATGTGACCAATTATTGTAGGATTTTGGTAATAAAGTAAAAATGGACAGGAGGTGCATGTAGAACTGCCAAAGCTTTATTATTTTAAATAGCAATAGATAAAAACAAAGTAATGCCTTTACCTCTCGAAGTTCTTTGATTTTAGCACCTTTGACCCCAATAATTCCTCCTGCCAGACTCTGATGAATCAACAGTCTCAACTCGCAGTCAAAGTCGCTTCCTTTATAGTGCTGGTACTGCGGAGGGAGAATTACAAAATTTCAGACTCATCTCAATAATTCCCCAAAACACACTTATCAGCTATAAGCACAATTTACTGTTGCAGTGAGCAACCTGAATTTATATTTCAATAACTTTACCAGTTATGTGCTTATTATCCTCAATAGCCAGGCCCAAAAAGGACATTCTGCACCACCTTAAAAAACTATTTTATTTTCAGGTCCTGCAACACCATACCCACACTGCAGCCATTTAGCATGTCGCTGTTACCACAAAATTATTATAACATTCAAATAACACCATAATAAAAATGACTGCAAAGCACTTTGCAAATGTAGTTAATTCCCACTGCAGCATGGAGCAGGGTCAACAGTGAGTTGTAAGACCATTCACGTATCATGTTTTTAAGCCTTTTTCTGTAGAGATGGGAAAAGCACACTATGTTAAAATAAAATTGATCCTATGGGCCAGGCTCCATACTTCAGTGGGGTTCAATGGCACTATGACATACATTTAAGCATTCCACAGCATCAGATTCGAGCGGGAGCTGGCTGGTTGCAGTGGGTGATGGCAACTGCAGGCCCTGAAAGTAGAAAAATAAGAGTAATAGGTTAAGTGTCTAGCGTGATCAGGCTATTGTCGCATATATTGGTAAAGCTACTATAACATCTTGCTCTATATTAAATAATGAAAAATTGCTTATCTAACAGTAAGACTATACTTCTCTACATACTTATTAAATAAATTACACAAAATTTTAACATTCTAGTTAAACACAAATAATTCCTTTTCATGATGTCCCCAATGTCTTTATAATCATAAAACACTTCCTTTAAGACTAAATCCTTTAAAATATGCTAAACCCATGGCAATGCGCAACCACAAGTTTTTCATCTTTATAAGAGTGGCCAGCTTGAATCTTTAAGTATTTCATATATAGTAATGCTGTGCATGATACAGCAGGTTCCAAGATATTGCTGCTACAAACTCATTATATCCACTTTCTTTCCCTTTCCCATTATGTCCCAATAAAACATTCTTTAAATAATCCCCTTAGTAATTGCCAAATACATCTTAAAAAAAAAAAAAAATGAGCCTACCTCTTCCAAGGTAGGGATGATTTTCTTCAGAATTTCTCCGATTGTTTCAATATCAGCACTGATACTCAATATGCTGTCAAACATCACAAATACCAGATAGTACAAAAAAGGTGGAAAAGAAAAATGAGTTCTGTGCTTGTCACCAATAGTCATACAAACTTTTAAAGAAGTAACAATTATTTAATATTCCCCATTTAAAGTAACCTATTTAGATTTTTCACATGCATTTTATTTATGCCCAATACAGACATGATAACAATATTAGGAGACTTGCAGAGAGGCAGAGAGACAGAGAGAATGGGCTTTTGGAAGGGCTCAGATTAAGTGGGCAATATATTGACCAGAACTGAAGCAGAGTTGAATATTTATGTTCCCCGCCACCAAGTTAAGGATACCCTCGCTGTTACATTGGTAAAACTGGCACACCTTCTCTTAGGCAAAGTGGGGGAATATGCAAGTGGTGAACATTGTATCTGGAATAAGGTTATGGATACCAGTTAGAAATTAGATCACTAATGGGCTCTGCAAGAAAACAAATACAAATGCAAGACAAAACAAAGACAACACAAATGAGAAGTGAAGGAAAGTGAACCAGAGTTAGCATTTCATCAGAAAAAATTATGAACAGGCAATGTTGGGAAGCAAGGTGGGCCACAAAGACAGAGCGAGAGACTATTTTGGTAACAATTTGATTTACAATGCAGCAAATATGCAACACTTGAAGCTGTGCTCCTTCCATCGAAATAAAATTAGTGGATCGTTTGGGTGGGCAACTCACGGTAAAAGTTCAGTGACAAAAAGACTTAATGGGGAAAATAAGACAGAAACTTGAAAAACAATACACCGTCTAAAGGGGATACTATTTAATTATATAAAGGCAGGTAATAAAATACATTTCTCTCTTTCTAATCAGGCAGTGAGGCATAAACTGTTGGGACATACCGCTCGGGGCCACTGCTGTCTGGGACTGAAACACTGGCATTGTACTGCATTGGTCATTGGCGTTCGTGGATGTTGGCATTGGGCATGGGCATTCAATCAGAAGTTGTCAAGTATGGTACCCGTTTGGCAACGAGCACATTTTTGGGCATAGCCAACCAGGGTTTTCACATGGGCGTTCAGGGGCGGATGGGCCAACGTCATGGTGGGCAACGCAGGGGTAAGTCGATCCAGTACATGGGCAACGGAGATATATGGCCAAAAAAACAAGGAGAGGGAAAAGGGGGAAAAGCAATAAATTTTAATTTAATACAAACTATACTCATACTCTCAATTAATGAAACAAGCTTAAGTTGTTCTGAAGACTAACACAATAATGGACTTCTCTATATCTGACCGTGGCTTAACATTTAAGGATCTTAAATGATGGTTCTAGGCTTTTTTTTTTTTTTTTAAACAAACGATGCTTCAGTAGCAGGCTGGCTCATGAGGGTAGACACAAAACCTGTCATGACTCAAAGTTTACTGAAATTCCTGAGGAAAATGGGGAATTTAATAACCCAGATAATACCAGAACATCTGGATTAAGAGGAGAGAGGTTTATAAAAGACAAAACAAAAATTCCCACACCAAAAATCCCAACTAATAAAAGACTCTTTTCCTGAGGTTTTAAAACGCATTCCTAGATCTTAAAAGGCAGGTATGTAAAATTCTAAACAAAATTTCAAGTTCAGTTTACAGTATCAAGAGGAACATACAAAGATCTGCGACCAAGAAGAGAAATGAAATACTGTCAAATAAGTACTCAACACAAAGTTATTTGCCTCAATTTTAGCAAGAAAAACATTCAGAAATGTGTACACTATGAGAAAAAAAAATCCAGAAATTTTGGTGTAGCCAAGTCCTATAAATACACTAACTTCTGATGCTGCCAATACTTAAATGTGTCTAATCACAAGAGTCAACCCACTATAAAATATGAATACTCGATTCATAGGCATTGACAAAGGTTTCCTGATTATAAGTGTTCTTTATCCATATTTAGATCATGCAACCTCAACATTAAAATCTTGGTGCTCCATGTGCAAGCTGTTAAAGAACAGATGGGTGTTTTAAAAAAAGGGAAAAGAAAAAGTTCTGGGTTCAATCAGCCACCTATGATGGTTTTGGGTAATATTGTCATGCACATGGGAAATGGTGCAATCAAGGGCTTTTACACTGTCACTATGTTATCTTGTGAGTAATTTGGTGGAATCTTATTAGAAAGTGAAAAGGTTTAGGTAAACCTTTCACCCTGCTCAATCTGAGCTTGTATAAAACAGGAACAGCAAACCTTGGAATCATCTATGTAATTAATTTTTACAAATGGCTTGTAGCTACATTGTGACTTCTAAGATGTAAACCTTTAAAAATTCTAGAAACACATAAACTGAATCTGTTTGTTCAGTAATTTAAATCTATACTTACGTCTGTCCGGAGAGCCTTAATATTCTTGCCTCCTTTCCCAATCACTGCCCCAGCATTCTGGAAAAGATGTAAAAGAAATAAAAATTATTTGGCCTACCTTTAAAAATAATCTCTACCTGTGACTTCTGAGTTTAACTAAAGCATATCCAATATATTTGAGATAGGACTAGAAACCTATCAGATCAAAATCAATCACAGAGGTGGATGACAACATGGAAACAAAGATTCTGTATGTGCTACAAACATTAAGGTTTTAAGGAATCATACCCTCCCCTTCCCACTAAAGTAGTCGGACCTGTAATTGTTCACCGCAGCAAATGCTTTCGCTGCAATTAATTGTAATCACAAAATTGAACACTTTATTCTTCATCATAAAGTTGTGAAGCTTCACCAGAATTTACCTTGATCCATTCAAATTTTCAAGAATAAAAGTTCATACCTTGCTCTGAAGCAGAATTCGTAATTCAACCATCTCATCAGTGTTTCTAGATCTTTTAAAAGCTTGCTCCTCTTCCATATCTTCTGCAGGGCGCTTACCTAGAAATTAAAATTCAGATTTCAAAGAAGGCATTCTTCTAGAAAAAGCACTATAAGGCACTACTACATAGTCTATGCTTCCTTCAGAAGTTAACACAAGCCAAGATTCTTGGGAGATTTTAGAAGTTACAAAACGCATGGAAACTTCTTGCTCATCAATAAAAGCAAAGTCATAACTGATACAAAATTTATGTAAGAGGTACCAAGAACACATTTAACTGTTAATTATAAACGACATTAAAATTAACAGAATAGGAAAATAACTAAACAAAATGTCTTCTCACCAAATTCACCATTGGTTTCAGTGTTGGGGAAGGTTTCCTCTGGCTGTTCAGTTTCCATTTTCTTGTATTAAATGGACACACCAATCTGTTGAAAAATAAAGAAACCTAGTACATATGTGGCTGTCTGGAAAATAAGCTGTTCATCTTGCCAGATTATACTCTTTAAAAAACAGAGCTTTGCTTCTACAACATACCAGTTATTATATTTCCTTGCAGAGCAAAACTGTAGTGTTCTGGGCAGGACCAATAACTGACACACTACTGCTGCAGTAGCCTATAAAAACCAACACAAATCAGTTTTTCTTCTTTTATATTACCGAATAGTAATTTCTGATCACAACACTGACTCGAATATGACAAACTACCTATTTCTAGACGCACTCTTCATTTTTGGGTCTAAAAATCCAAGGAATCTCAATTTTTGCAAAAAAGAAAAAACAATAATTTGTAACCAGGGAATTGTCCCTCACCATAGCAACTCGTTTCATTCTGTACTTTCATTAAAGCCTAAAAAAGCCTAACTCTGTGGCCTCAATTTTGCCTACCAAACATTTCATAAGATACAATGCATCTTAATAATCACAAAAGACATTAAAATTTCAAACTGCTTTTAGGCTTCTTCGTCGACTTGAAACACTATTCCCTGAAATCTGGAAAGTTTACACATGCAAATGTAAACCATATCTAACGAGATCAATCTAGTGGAGGATAAATTCTAAAACGTTGATTAAAGATCATACTCAAACTACCACTATTATTCAACAAAGCTAGTGGAGTTCTTGAACTAACACCATGACTACCAGAATATTAAATTAGGCTAAAAATTACGTAAAAATGTATCATCAGTAAAAAACTAAAAATTATACTGCCACAATGTCGAAAAGACCGGTAGACAAGACATGTGCCTCCCCCCAACCAGTGGCTAGAAACACCGGGCTGAAAGTCACAACATTTATGCCTCCTATTCTACCAAAACGTTTGTTGATGTATCACTCTCCTAACGACCAACTGAAACGACATCCCTTCAGCCCGTCAGTCAGTTCAATTCCCAGGGCAAGTAGACGATTTAGAAAGCAGACTTAATGGGGGGGGACCCCAAGAGCGTCTTTCAGTAAAGACAACGCTGCCGCGCGCGATTCATCCTTCAGGTCCTGTAACCATTTCTCAAGTCTCAGAAATTCGTTCCGTATTTGCTCGACCAGCCGAGCGCAAACATGCCTTGCCTTCCTAATCCCACCTCCCAACACCCGGACGGGCAACAGCCAAGTTAAAACTTGAAAAAGCCAGTTCAAGTAGAAGCGCCGCACCTCTCCTCACCCGGATCCGACAGGAAATGGCGGCCCGCGTAATGGCGACTACGTGCTACTAGGCGGAGCCGAGAGCGGACCCCCTCCCCCACCCACCACGCGGTCCCGAGATCT
>NW_025999928.1:831650-841326 GCF_001458135.2 Marmota marmota marmota
AAAAAAAAAAAAAAAAAAAAAAAAAAATTAGGTGGCGTGCTGTGGCGATTTCAGTTCTCAGGGCGCGGCCCAGGATCCGCTGTTGCACGAGGAAGGCAGAACGCCCAGGTCGGTGCTCGGCCCAGATCTATGCCCCCGTTTCTACAGTTCACACTTGCGTCTCCCTCCCTCCCTCCCTGGCTTTCTCCTCCCCCCCTCCCTGGCTTTCTCCTCCCCTCCCCGGGCTGCCGGGCTGCGGGACCAGCTGCGCGGTGGTAAGTGCAACGCGCCTACGCCTCAGAGACCCGATGTTTGTAGCGGTCCACCGTGCCAGTCAGGCGCAGCCCGCGGTTCGCGGCCCGCTTATCTCTGGGGCGGGATCCGGGAAAACGCGCGGACAGCCTGGACTTTGGGAGGGCTGCTCAGGTTTCGCCCCGGAGTCAGTGCTCTCCGTTCTAATGAGACTTCTCGTTTCTTTCTTTTTTATCTTAATGGGCCCTGTGATGCAGGTATTTGTAGTTTAGTCGTTGTAGTTTGAGAAAAACTTAAGTATTGTTCATCTGCTAAAATGCTAATCGCAAAATGTGCTGCAGACATCCGCATTCCGTCCATTCAACTCCAAAGCGCTTACCTTGAGTCATGGGATTGGGCAGTGATGAAAACACAAGTCCTCCTCCTCAAATAGCTCCTCCTCTGGCCTGTTCCGTTTACACTTGTTTTGTAAGACCCCTGCGCCAAGTTATGATGACTTATTTTGTTAAAACGCTTAAGGTCATGGGAAATCGTTACCTCTGCTAGTACCTGGCTTTTCGCATGGTTGCTCAGCCTTCCATCTTCCACCCATCATTCCAAACGCAAGCTGAGCGTAAAGATTTTGTAATCTACCCATAAGGCTATATCTGCTATAGAAATACATGTGTGTGTACGTACAGAGAGAGAGAGAGAAGATTGTGTGGTAATGAATTTGTGCTGATTCGTTACTGCTATAACAATTTCTTGAGTAATTTGCAACATACTTTTAGCAACATTCTTTTAAATAGCTTTGTAGTAATTACTTTCGTCCATTATTTACTTGCATGATTAGGAAGAAAACTCTTGTTAGGACTTTTGAAGTACCAACATTTACATTCTCGGAAGATGCCTCGACACAAACTATTAAGAACACAGCGTTTGGGGTTGTGGAGCTTCTAAAAGTCCTTAAATGTTAATGCAATTTTCAAATGCTCCCACCATGAAAAATGTATTTGTTAAAGAAGTAAAACTGAGCTCACATTTTAGTTAGAAAGTACAAAGTTAGGATTTTTGTTAAACCTTCACCCAAGAATTGATGAGTGTATGTAGGGGCTGGTAATAAATTATGGAGATTTAATCTGCTAGTCAGGATTTGCAACATTTAGTTGAGTCTCACTAAAAATATGGGGTGTTTCACTAACACTAATAAGCACATATAAGAGAATTGTAATAATGATGCTTTTAAAAAAGTTAACAGTTTTGTTGCATCTATGTTATTCTGCCTTGATAAGCGGTGAAAAGTGGGAATCCAACGGAAGCAGCAAGCAGCTCTGGAGAGGGCCAGCTTCCTCCCAATACCACTGTCTTGACTAGACCATAATATGTCAACTTTCTTTAGATGCTATTGTGAGATTGTTATTTGGTCTTGCCTCCATTTGTCTTTCTTATCTCTTCTATTTGCTCTTTTTGTTTCCTCCTTAGATAACAGGAACTCTGTCTTTTCTCCATCCTTTCATTTTTTATTTAAAATTTCGAGTTTTAACAGTATGAAACCTGTGCCCAGGGCTGGCAATATTTTCTTAGTGACAGAGCACTATCCCCAGCACCACAAACACAAAAATCTGTGCTCATTCAAAGACTTGTGATTCCATTTAATTCATTCAGTGGCTTCTGTCTGGTGTAATTGTTTGGAATAAATGGTGTAGTGATGATTTTGGGCCTTCAGTGATTTTAGAGATAGTATTAACTGTGGCCTTTATTTTAGTTAGGCTAATGTAATTGACATTATACACTAGCCAACTGGATTGTCATTTAAATATTTTTTATAACTACCATTTCCTGAATTCCCCATTATGTGCTAGACAGGGTGCAGTAATGTTTAATTACACCCTTTTGAATAAGTTGTGGTTATCTTTGGGGTTTGCTTTGTTTGTTTGTTTTATGGAGGAGAGAATTAAGACTAAGAAGGATCACAGTAGAATTGAGTTTCAGACTTTTATTCTGTCTTTTCCTACATTAAGTTATGGAGCATCTACAAAAAGCTCCTCTGATTGCTTTTCTGATTTTAGTCATTGTAGATTTTTTTCCTCTCTAATTTTTAGAGTACCTTCTCAGAATTCCAAAATTATTATGAAATCATCCCCCCAAAATTAAGACACAGACTTACATTTGTTTTTTTAGATGAAGGTAATGGACACATAGAATGGATTTAAATATTTTTATTGTTGCTGGGCCTGGTGGTACACACCTTTATTCCAGTAAGAGGCTGAGGCAAGAGAATTGCAAGTTTGAGGTCAGCCTTTGCAATCTAGCATGACCCTGACTCAAAATTAAAAATTAAAAATGATTGGGGATATAGATCAATAGCAGAGTGCCCTTGGCTTCTACTCCCAGTAGCAAAAAACAAAAACAAAACTGAATTAAAAAAACAAACAAAAAGAAGTTAAGTGTTTTTAAATTTTAGTTATTGATTGAATGCCACATACTATATCCAAAAGGATGGTAGCTTTTTCTGTTTTTAAAATTGGGTGAGTGAGGCTGATTGAATTAATCTGTAAGTCAACCTTATAGATTGACTTTTTTTTTTTTTCTGGTACACAATTTAAAAGATATCTTTTCCAAATTTATTTTTATCTTGTGCAGTGGATGAAGATCAGAAGCTATTCTTTGTGTATCAGCAGATGGGAAATTGTGCTGCCCTAGCTAACCTCTCTTTTGAGCTGCTACTAGCTGCTGTGACTGTGGGTGCTCAGTTTCTCAAGAAGGGAAGGGATGAAAACCTTAAGAATTCTCTGAAGGACTAGATGCTAGTAATACAATTTACCAAATGATTAAGGTTCTCATTTATTGAATCCCAGTCTAAACCGTGTAATGTAACCAGCATGGTGGTGCATGCCTGTAATCCCAGCAACTGGGAAGGCTGAGGCAGAAGGGTTGGAAGTTTGAGGCCATCCTCAGCATTTAATGAGACCCTGAGCAATTTGGCGAGACCCTGTCTCAAAATGGCGATGTAGCACAGTGGTAGAGTGCCCTGGGTTCAATGCTGGAGATGGGAGCGGAGCCGGTTGGGGTGGGGTGGCATAATATAGATCCTGTGTGTTAAAAGTTTTTTGTTGTTGTTTTTTCATTACCCTAGTACTAGGGGTTGAACTCTAGGCCTGGCACATGCCAGGTAAGTGCTCTACTGCTGTGTTATACCATAAGCCTTTTTAAGTTTTATTTTGAATCAGGATCTCACTATTGCTGAGGCTGGCCTCATATTTAGTGATCTTCTTGCCTCAGTGTCCTAAGTAGCTGGGATTATAGGCATGCTCCACTGCCTCAATTAAACATTTTAACAAACATTTCTTTGTAATCCAAAGGAAAGAGTCCTATTTTTTAATCATCTTTTTATTAAAATTCTGATATGTTATATGGACTATATATGTGGTCTGGATTAATCATACCTTCTACTTTGCTGAGGTGAAAAACTCTGTGTAACAGACATGCATTTAGCAGTCTATCCCCCACCCCCACCCCCAAGTTCTTGACTTTTTGGTAAAATATTTGAGAATAGCTGTATTTTGAGTGCTTGTACAATGTATCACTCATAACATTTGCTTGTGTTTTACTAATGTCCTGTTTTTTCTTTGTTTGTTTATGATAACATTACTATCAAGTTATGGTATGTCAGTTGAGATTACAGAAGTATTGAGATTCAAATCTGGAGGGCAGTACTTGGAATTATTATTTAGGACTGGCACACATTAACAGAACAATTTAGTTCATATGGTTTAATGAACAGTGTTTTTTAGAATTTGATCTACTTGTCAGCTGAAAGGAGTTTTGTTACTTTGTGTCTTCAGTAGCACATACTGGGAAGTGCATGTTTCAAATTAAAACAAAAATTGACATATAAGCATTAAAATGTCAGTTTATAATATTTTGAAAAATATAAAAATTATTCTATGTGGCATTTTAGTCTTACAGAGAAAGGAAAAATACTGTTTAGCTATAACACTGTTGTTTTGACACTATCACAAAGGTAAAAGTAAGTAGAAGTTTTTAAGTTTTTTATTTGACTTTGTAAATGAAAGAATTTAGAGTATGCTAGGTAAGGTTGTTATTTACATGAAGTCTGACATACTGATGGCATCTGTTGTTACACTTTTGTACATGTACTCAATACACAGTGTAACAATCCTTATCTTTAATTCTCTGTTTATACTCTGTTTGTTTTAATAATAGTGTGATACTCTTATAAAAATGACCATTTATTTGGATTTTTATCTAAGGGACTGGGTATACTTTCCCTTTGTGCTTAAGTAAATACAGTCTGGAAAAAGGTATAGGAATAGAAATGAACAGGATTTAAGTTCTAGCTCTGGGTCTACTGATCTTTATGCCTTAATCTTTGTACCTCAGTTTCATCATCTGTCAGGCAGATGGTAATATCTTGTCTATTGCAGATTATTATTTTGAGGGTTAGATAATGCTGCAGATATAAGTATTTTGAAAAAAATTAAAATCTTAAAACTAAGAGCTTTGAATTTATTTTCAGCAAATCCTTATCTTTAATTCTCTGTTTATACTCCTGTACCTGCTGGAATATAGGACTGATATCTCTGAAGTTATCCTTTTCATTTCATTTTTTGTCTAACCTTGACCTTTTCTATTCACAATTAGTCTTTCTTCCTTTCTTGCTAGTTCCTGCCTCCTTCTAAAAATCTAAACACTATCATCTCCTGGTATTTAATAGGGTCATGTGGAAAATAGCATTTGTGTTACTTGGCTGCAAATAATAACTTAGGGGCATATATTCTATTCAGAATGATGTATAGGATAAAATATTATCCAAGCATTTTAGCTGTAATTATGCATTTATAATTCACTGAGACAATTTATAACTCTGCTGAATTTGTACTTTGTTCTCCTTTCAGTTTACTTGATGACCATAATCACATTACCACAACATCTTTGAAAATTAGACTAGGTTCATTTGCCAGCACTGTGGTGTTTAAATTTTAGTGGAGGAAATAAGTACCATATTGAATCAGGGCAGCTAAGGGCTATAGATCTAGCTTAATTTTTGAGATTAAAAAAATTACAACAGGGCTGGGGTTGTAGCTCAGTGGTAGAGCCCTCGCCTAGCACGTGCAAAGCCCTGGGTTCGATCCCCAGCACCACATAAAAATAAATAAATAAAATAAAGGTATTGTGTCCAACTACAATTAAAAAAATAAATATAAAAAAATATAACAGGTGCAATTAAATTGCACTTTGAAATCTTAGGTCACATGAGTACAGATCTCAGTATTGAGGAAAAGGTATTTCTAAGCTATGACATGGAATCATGTTGAGCGGTTTTAACATGCCCTTATTAAAATCTTTTTTTCCCCACATTTTTATTGGTGCATTATAGTTGTACATACTGATGGCATTTGTTGTTACACTTTTGTACATGTACTGAATACACAGTGTAACAACATAATTTGGCCAGTATCACTTCTCAGCGTTTCCCTGATCCCTCCCCACCTCCCACCCCTTGGTCCCTTTCCTCTACTGATGTCCCTTTGATTTTTTTTTTTTTTTAATTTTTTTTAATATTTATTTTTTAGTTCTCGGCGGACACA
This sequence comes from Marmota marmota marmota, assembly GCF_001458135.2. Lineage (NCBI taxonomy): Eukaryota > Metazoa > Chordata > Mammalia > Rodentia > Sciuridae > Marmota > Marmota marmota. Next base: position 837,473 of record NW_025999928.1, read on the forward strand.
ACATCTTTGTATGTGGTGCTGAGGATCGAACCCGGGCCGCACGCATGCCAAGCGAGCGCGCTACCGCTTGAGCCACATCCCCAGCCCCTGTCCCTTTGATTTTTATGATATCTGCCCCATCTTTCTTTTCCTTTTCCACTTCTAGCTTCTGCATATTAGCATACCTTTATTGTAATTAATTTCATATTTTGGTGTTGGTTTTGTTTTAGGTCTCACGTTTTGGTGAAGCATTCATCTGGTTTTGGTTTATACAATTTGAGACTATTTTTTAATAGGTGAGTTTAACCTATTATGTTCATTATTGTTGCTGACAGATTTGGACTGTTTCTATTTATAGCACTTATCCACTCTTTGTGCCTTTTCTTGAATTGTTTTCTTCTGTTTTCCTTAGCTAGTGTGAAAGGTAGTTAATTATATTTCTCTTCTTTTGATGTTTACCTTTAGTTTTTCTATTGGGCCATAATTTACACTCAATAAAATTTATACTCTGGTGTAAGTTCTGTAAGTTTTGATAACACATGTACCTGTAGTCAGTGTAACTACCACAATAACAGTTCCATTGACCCCAAAATTTCTTTGTGTCCCTTTCCACACTCCAAGCCTTTGGCAACCATTAAATTGTTTTTTGTTTTTTGTAGTGTTACATATTCCAGAATTTCATATAAATGAAATTATATATTCTTTGGCTTCATTTACTGCATTTGTGTTTTTGTGTGCATTAATACTTTTTTTTTTTTTTTTTAATTACTAAGTAGTATTTTACTATTTGGGTATACCATGCTTTGTTATTTATTTGCCAATTGAAGTACATGTTTCCAATTTCTGTGTTTATGAATAAAGTTACTATAAATGTTCACAGTCAGGATTTTTTGGGGGTGGAGGTGGTGGTACCAGGAATTGAACTCAGGGGCACTCAACCACTGAGCCACTTCCCCAGCCCTATTTTGTATTTTATTTAGAGACAGGGTTTCACTGAGTTGCTTAGTGCCTCACATTTTGCTGAGGCTGTCTTTGAACTTGCAATCCTCCTATCTCAGCCTCCCAAACCTCTGGGATTACAGGCATGTGCCATAGCATCCGGTGCCCACAGTCAGTTTTTTTTTTGGAGGTGGGGAGGGCCAAGGATTGGATTCAGGGACACTCAGCCACTGAGCCTTATCTCTATTTTGTATTTTATTTAGAGACAGGGTCTCAATGAGCTACTAAGCACCTCTCTCGTTGCTGAGGCTGACCTAGAACTCATGATTCTCCTCTAGCCTCCCAAGCCACTTGGATTACAGATGTGCTCAACAGTCGTGTTTGTATTGAATGTATTATTTATTTTATTTATTTGTATTATTTATTTTATTTGGTGCCAGGGATTGAACCCAGTGATGCTTAACCCCTGAACCATATCCCTAGCCCTTTTGACACAAGTTGATCAATTTTGTTGCCCAGTACCTTCCCTATTTTATTTTATTTAGAAACAAAGTCTCATTGAGTTGCTTTAAGACCTCGGGAAGTTGCTGAGGCTGGCTTTGAACTCTGATCTTCCTGCTTCAGCCTCCAGAGCTACTGGGGTTACATGTATGTACCACTGTGCCCAGCTTCATAATTTTGGCTATCTAATATGTGCATAGTGGTATAACATTGTGAATTTAATTTTCCATTTCTCTACTGTATTTTATTTAGAGACCTTGTCTCTAAATAAAATAATATTGAACATCTTAAGTTGGGCATGATGGCATGTGCCTATTGTTCTAGCTACTCAGGATGGCTTGAGCTCTGGAGTTTAAGACCAGCCTGGGCAATGTAGCAAGTGCCTATCTCCATAATCAAAAACACAAGAGAGAGAAAGAGCAGGCAAGCACATATGTTTTTATTGTCACATTGTAACTATAAAATTTGTGGAGAGCTGGAGTTGTAGTTCAGTGGTAAGAGTACTTGCCTGGCATGTGTGAGGCACAGGCTTTCTCAGCACCACATAAAAATAATCAAATAAAATAAAGGTGTTTATCTACAACTAAAAAAAAAATAGTGGAATCCATTGTGATATATTTGTATATATACACAAGTTGGTCAATTTCATTATCCAGTTCCTTCCCTATTCCCTCACTCTATCCTCTCCACTACTGATCTCTCTTCTATTGTCATGAAAATTCCCTCTGTCCTCTCTCTTCTCTAGCTTTTGCATAAAAGAGAAAACATTTGACCCTTGATTTTGAGTTTGGCTTATTTCATGATATATTCCAGTTCCATCCATTTACCTGCAAATGACATAATTTTGTGCTTTATGACTGTATAAAATTCCATTATGAGTACTAGACTGGTTCTGTAACTTGGCTATTGTGAATTGTGGTGGCATAAACCTGTATGCATATATGCTGTAGTATGCTGATTTTAATTCTTTTGGATAAATGCTGAGGAGTGAGATCTGGGTCATGTGGTGATTCCATTTCTAATCTTTTGAGGAACCTCCATTACTGATTTTGGTAGTGGTTGTACTAATTTACAATTCCAACAGCACTGTATAAATGTTCCTTTTCCCCCACATTCTTTCTAGAATTTTTTATTGTATGTATTTTTGATGATTGAGAGCCTCTATTCATGTGTTTGTTTGCCATGTACATATTTTTGTGTGTGAAATATGTGCTCAAATCTTTTGCTGATTTTAAGATTTTTGTTTTCTTACTAAATTTTAAGAATTCTTTACATAGTCAGGATGTAAGTCTAGCCTCTGTTTCTCCCAAACTGTGGTAGCGTGTGTGTCTTTTTATAGTCTTATCTATGTTTCACAGAGATGTTTTGTATATGTTGTAAGATAAGGTCTGTTTAAAGTCTTTAGCATGTAATATCATTTGTTGAAAAGAAGACTATACCTTTCCCATAGTCAGCCACTATTGTCAAAAATCATTTGACCAGACACATGAGGGTTTATTTCTGGGCTCTCTGTTGTGTTCCATTGGCCTACAGGTCTCTCTTATACTATTTTTCCTTGTTTAAACTATGTGCCTTTTATTTCTTTCTGTTGCCTTATTGTTAGTACAGTGTTAAAATACTGACAGTAGACATCCTTGCTTTGTTAAGTTTATGATCTTTATTTTATTTATTTATTTATTTTTGGTATGAGGGACTTAACCCAGGGATGTTTAACCACTGAGCCACATCCCTAGCTGTTTTTATGTTTTATTTTGAGACAGGACCTTGCTAAGTTGCTTAGGGCCTCATTAAATTGATGAGGCCGGCTTTGAACTTGCAGTCCTCCTGTCTCAGTCTCCCCAAGTCATTGGGATTATAGGTATGTGCTACCATGCCCAGCAATACCTTTTAAGTTTTAAACACATATACTCTTGTGCTATTTTGTTCATTGCTAGTAGCAGTAATGAAGAACTTAGAAAGATGGAAGATAAAGTTAAGAAAATTTTCATCTACATCATAAACAACTAGAAAAATGAGAAGTTATACTCCATTTATGTATGATATGTCAAAATGTATTCTGTCATGTATAACTAATTAGAACAAATTTTTAAAAATTTGAAAAAAAAACTTTTTGGGGGGGGTACCAGGAATTGAACTCGGGGGCACTCAGCCACTGAGTCATATCCCCAGTCCTATTTTGTATTTTATTTAGAGACAGGGTCTCACTGATTTGCTTAGCGCCTCGATTTTTGCTGAGGCTGGCTTTGAACTCACCATCCTCCCAAACTGCTAGGGTTACAGGCACGCACCACTTCTCCCAGCAATAAAAAAAAAAAAAAAGTCTAAACATTAAAATCAGTGCAAAGAAATCAGTGAAACCTAGACGATAGAAGAAATGTGTTATACATAAATCATTTAAATATCAAATTTTAAAGTGTTTCCCCCCCCCCCCCCCC
>NW_025999928.1:841342-843785 GCF_001458135.2 Marmota marmota marmota
CCCCCCCGCCATATTGGGGGATTGAGGGGTTGGGGATTTAGCTGGGTGGCAAAATGCTTGCCTAGCATGTATAAGACCCTGAGTTCTGTCTTTGGCCCTGAAAAAAAACGATGGAAAAAAACCAAGGTTAACAGCATAGGGAATTGAACCTAGGCATGCTCTACCACTGAGCTCCACCGCAGACCTTTTTTAAAAAAGTTGTTTTTTTGTTTTTGTTTTTTGTTGTTGTTGTTTGTTTGTTTGTTTTAGGCAGGATCTTGATAAGTAGCTGAGCCTGGACTTGAACTTGCGATCCTCCTGCCTTTGTTACAGGTGCACAGGTTAAAGCATTTTGAAAAAGACATCCCTTGCCCCCCACTACTATAAGCATTTCAAGTGGATTCTATTTTGTATTTACTGTGATATCTCTGAAAACCAGGCATAGATTTCTGCTTCTTGTTTTTCAGTTTTAGTTTTTCTGTTGACTTTTACCTTAGAGATGAGGATTTGGTCTCACCTATCTTTCTCACTGTCCTTCATCTCCATCCTCACACATGGTCATGTTAAAATTTTTGTCTGATTAGTATTTAGAGTGTGTATTATTTATGACTACATATATGATGCCTACAACTAGGTCATGTTGTATATAAATAGTGCTGTATCTCTTCTCTACAACCTTTGTTTTTCTCTTGAGTTATCTTGCTTTATTTTCAGAGGAAATAAATATAAATATAAATACAATATTCTATATATTATCAACCTCCTAACTATTTTGGTTATTTAAATCTCCTCTCTACATTGAGAGGCATCAGTGTTCCAGTGTCACAAAAGAGTAAATCAAGAAAAATGATTATGTGAAAACCTGAATGTAGTGGTCTTACACAGTTTCATCTTGTTGAAAAAATAATCTATCCTGAAGCCCTCTGACTGTTTGTCCTTATATTCCTTAAATACCCTTCACCATGTTTTACCCTTCTTTTGTGTAAGACCTCATGTGTTCTTCTTTCGTGATTTATTTCTTTGCTATGTTAGGGCACATCTTCTATAATTGAGACAATGATGGTGTGACCAAATGTATTTCACTGTCATAATTGATAGATACTTTGCCTAGGTGAAGAATTATTGGTTAGAAATTATTTTCATTCAGAAATTTGAAATAATTGCTTATTTACCTGCTAGCTAATACTGAGAAGCATAAAGCCATTTTCATTTTGTGGGCTCTCAGTGTTACCTATTTGTTGTGTTTTCCCTCTCTGAGAGCTGTAGAGTCTTTATCCCTGTATTCTAAAATTTTGTAATGATATTCTTTGTGTTGGTTCCTTTCTATTTGGAAACTCTTGTCTTTATGTTCTGGACAATTTATTTTTTATTATTTTCTCCTCCTGCCCCCCCCCCCTTTTTTGAACGCCTAGTTTATTAAGACTTTCTGGGTTTCCTTTTTGTTTTTGTCTTTCCTTCTGTGTACCATAGATTTCTTTGTACTAGTGTTTTTGCTTTTGGAGATTTTTATAACTTTATGTTCCATTTATTCTACTGAGTTTATAACTTTATTGTCATTTTAAATTTCTCAGTTTTTTTTTGTCCTATTCCTTGTTACAGCATACTACTCTTAATTAATGAATATGATATCTTACCTGCCTGAGGATATTATTAATGATAGCTATTTGAAGTTTTCATCTCCATAATCAATTCATTGCATTTTTCTCTGATATAGTTTCTTATTAGATAACTTGTCATAATTAAGAGTGGGAAACTAGAAAGCTGATTGGAACTCTGGATCTGGATGTGGTCTCAAGATGGGCTGTTTAAGGGCTGGGGTTGTGGCTCAATGGTAGAGCACTTGCCTAGCATGTGTGAGGCACTGGGTTCAATTCTCAGTACCACTTATAAATAAATAAATAAAAGTCCATCAATAACTAATAAAAAATTTTTAAATGGGCTGTTTAATTGGAAATCTTTCATGTTAGTATCTTTAGGTCTTTTCTGTTGGTGATAAGATTGCCCAGAGAAAGATTTTTCAGTCTCTTTCTTGGAGAAAATAGGACTAGTCACTGATACTTCTTGAAGCTTTGTGGATGAAGAGAGTGTTATATGTTCAGCATTCAGTATTTAAGAATTTATTAAGTATTTAAGTATTTTAAAACAAGTGATTCTCCCTGTTTTCAGTATGCTTGTGTCTACTTTCAGCTTTACTCTTATTGTCTCCAGGCTAGAGACCATCTCTTTTTCCTTTCCAGAAAGTAGAAGTCTAAGTTTCTGACATGGGCTAGTGTTGGCCACAATTTAAAATGTCTTCTTCCAATCAAATCTATTTTTAGACTCTTCTTTTGTCTTCCAGAGTACTTGTATTGCCTTTTGTGGGTTCTGGGAGTTTTGTTTTGTTTTGTTTCTTATGTATTTATTTTTATTTGTTTCTTTATTTATTTATTTTTTTAAATTTTTTATTGTTGGTTGTTCAAACATT